>NW_004798325.1:36099-54957 GCF_000002075.1 Aplysia californica
CAATTGAAGAGCTAAGATTTGGCCTCTGTGATTCTAAAATAAATTTAAAAAAATTAGACTCACAGACCAAGGAAAGCCACGGTTGAAAATGTTCTTTAACCAGGCATAAGTTGGTAAAAGGAAAAGTAGGCCTAGATCTACTTAGTAGATAAAATCTCCTCTTGGGGACAAAACCAGAATTTGCATGCTTCATCACTACATAAGAAATTACAAAGTAACAAATTATAATTATGGGTCAAATTGTTGGTCAGTAAGGGGGAGAAGAAAGAGACCCCCCAAAAAAAAAAAACAACAAAAAACAAACAAAAAACAAACAAAACAACAACAACCCAACAACACAAAACCTTCGGGTCCAGGATTCAAATCCACACTCATACACTTCAAGTGCAGACACGCTGTCCATTCGGCTATTAGAACATCAAACGACCAGAGGATGTAAAAGCTTAATATACAGCACTGTTTTAGGAAAGGCAACAACATAGATCAAGATGTTGACATCTTGTTTTCTACTTCTACAACAAAGAAAGTGAGAAAGTCGGAAACATGGGGAAGGAAGGGGGTATCAATGAGGCAGCGGGCATCGGATCGGTAGATGAGGTCTGGAGGAAACTAAAAAATGGCGGAAAATTAAGAAGCACAGAACGTTGGAGAACGTAGACAATTATGTTCTCTAACGTTTATGTTCTCTAACGTTAGAGTACGTAGACACTTCCTTGTTCGAAGGGAACAGCTATATAAAGCGTGTACGTAATCGCACCTGGACATCGCGATCGCACCTGGTGGGGACAAACTAAAAATAGAATTCTCACCTTTTACGTACCTGTCGCGACCTGCGACAGACGGCGAGACTGTACGACAATAAACGAGATTTGATCGTGCCCCTCTTCAGTGGAATGGCTAAATAGGGACACCCGGAAGACAACACAAATCCATGTCTGCTTGACAAGTTGTGTTTGGTCCAGATCTGGTGTTCTGTGACATTTAGAAAATAATGAATTCTTTAGAGTAATAAGGCCATCAAGTCTAGCGACATTGCTTGCTATAAACTCTGGACTTTTGAATAGCTGTGTGTATAGGCCAGTGAACGAGTTGTCATTATCCGGAAAAAAGATAGATCTAGGCCACTCAGTTAAAGTTATATTATAAGACAGGCTTCTGACACACTTTTAAAACTTTAAGCTATTGTTTAGGCTGCTCAACACGCTTTTATTTGGGGGGGAAATATACTGAGGTTTATTCCAGGTACCATGGTATTTTCAAGCTAAATTAATGCAATCTCAATCCAATGGTGGTGAGACAGTGTGAAAGAAGCTAAACGACAGAAGAATATGGGCAGCTCAGGTGGGTTTCACACCTGGGCAGTGATGTTACCAGGTGCTGTTGCTTTTCTTATCTGGCTATCAGTCTTTGTACCTCCGACCAGTGGGCAGATTACACCACCTCCAAACATTAACAATCGCCCAACAATAGCCAATGACCGTATCTACTTCCTGGAACATATCCCAAAGAAATGTCAACCCCCTCTGATCACCACATTTCCTGGAGGTGGCATCATAAAGGATGGAAGCCGAGCCCTGCTCAAGAGTGCTAGTCCCCACATCAT
Source organism: Aplysia californica (assembly GCF_000002075.1). Taxonomy (NCBI): domain Eukaryota; kingdom Metazoa; phylum Mollusca; class Gastropoda; order Aplysiida; family Aplysiidae; genus Aplysia; species Aplysia californica. Next base: position 37,703 of record NW_004798325.1, read on the forward strand.
CAAGGGCAATATTGAAATTGCTCCATCAGGATGTCTTTATATTGAGCCTGGATCTGTTTTAAAGTTTGCACCTGGAGTAGGCATGATCATCAATGGCACTCTGATTGCTCGGGTAGGTGGAAGTGATTTTGTTGTTGATGCTGTCTTTAAGTTAAGTATTATTTATTCCCTACTTGATCAGAAACACAGTCAAACCTGCTTTATTGGATGCCTGTCCAAGACTATCACCAGTACCTGAACAAACAACCACTTCCCTTTTGTGGATTAATTAAAAAAATTCTGTCCCCAAGACATCCACCTGTCTTAGACACCCACTTTTCTCCTTGGACAATTTGTACTCTACAGTGTCTAAAATAGAGACGTTTTAAACACTACTGTACACTAACAATTACTTTACTTCTGGACTGCATCCCTTCTATACTCTTAACAACAACTTGCAAGCCCCCTCCTGCTAACTAACCTGATTCCTAAACCCTGACAATCTGACTGCCAGTCTTAATCTGATGCTGGTCCACTTGATGGTATTGATGGTCCACCGCAATCATGCAATGTTTCTATTCTACTTGATGGTCTACCGCAATGTTTTTGTTTAGATACTTAATGGTCTACTGCAATGTTTCTCTTCTACTTGATGGTCTACGCCAAAGTTTCTGTATTCCGCAATGCTGTTCTAACTGTTCTACTTAATGGTCCACTGCAATTTTTCTGTCTACTAAATGGTCTATCGCAATGTTTCTATTCTACTTGATGGTCTACCGCAATGTTTCCAGGGTTGGTGATTTTTTTGATTTTTTAATCGATTTTTTAAATTTAAATCAAGATTTTTAAAATTTAAATCGGATTTTTTAAATTTTAAAAAAAATGTCGACACAGTTTGGGATTTTTGGTTGCTAAAAGTATGTTCTTTTAGTGCAAAATGCATTGTCTTTATTTTAACTAATGATTAATTTAAGCAATCGCAAAAGAAAGCCTTAATCTGCTATATATATATATATATATATATCAGTGAATTATGGCTACAGACAAAAAAATGAAGAAAATGTCAGTCTAAAAGGAAGGGGGGGGGGGGGGGGTTATTATGCATAAATAAACTTGCATTTTATTACAGTGTGTGTGTGTGTGCGCGCGCTTGTGTTTGTCTAAAAAGAAAAAGAAAATGTTAATTTCAATAATGAAAAAAAAAGTAAATTGAATACTGTATTATTTTACAGTGACAGGGGGAAAGCAGACTTTTAAGCATGCTTATATTTTAGTCTACTAAACCTTATATCTGTTTTATAAAACCAAGGAAAGGAATTCTGAATGTTCAAATATGTAAAGACTGAATACATTTCTTTAAAAGTGATTTAAATCACTGGTTTTTATTTTAAAAATCAAGTTGATTAAAATATAAAAACAATCAACTGATTTAAATCAACCCAGCTCTGATTTCAATTGTGGAAAAAAAAAGTAAATTGAATACTGTATTATTTTACAGTGAAAGGAGGGAAAGCATGAATATATTAGTCTACTAAACCTTATATCTGTTTTATGAAACCAAGGAAAGGAATTCTGAATGTTGAAATATGTAAAAACTGAATAAAAATAATTTTTAAAAAAAGTGATTTAAATCACTGATTTTTATTTTAAAAATCAAGTTGATTAAAATTTTTAAAAAATCAACTGATTTAAATCAACCCAACCCTGAATGTTTCTGTTCTACTTAATGGTCCACTGCAATGTTTTTGTTCTACTTGGGTCTACTGCAATGCTCTCCAGCTTCTAACTGTTCTACTTAATGGTCTACCTCAATGTTTCTGTTCTACTTAATGGTCTATCGCAATGTTTCTGTTCTACTTAAACTTAATGGTCCTCTGCAATGTTTTTGTTCTACTTGGGTCTACCGCAATGCTGTTCTAACTTTTCTACTCAATGGTCTACCGCAATGTTTCTGTTCTACTTGATGGTCCAACACATATCTTTCTGTTCTACTAAATGGTCCACTGCAATGTTTCTGTTCTACTCCAATGGTCTATCGCAATGTTTCTGTTCTACCTAATGGTCTACCGCAATGTTCTGTTCTACCTAATGGTCTACCGCAATGTTCTGTTCTACTTAATGGTCTACTGCAATGTTCTGTTCTACTTAATGGTCTACTGCAATGTTCTGTTCTACTTAATGGTCTATCGCAATGTTTCTGTTCTACTTAATGGTCTATCGCAATGTTTCTGTTCTACCTAATGGTCTACCGCAATGTTCTGTTCTACTTAATGGTCTACTGCAATGTTCTGTTCTACTTAATGGTCTACTGCAATGTTCTGTACTTAATGGTCCACTGCAATGTTTCTGTTCTACTTAAACTTAATGGTCCACTGCAATGTTTCTGTTCTACTCCAATGGTCTACCGCAATCTTTCTGTTCTACTTGATATTCTACCGCCATGTTTCTGTTCTACTTAAAGGTCTACCGCAATGCTGTTCTTTCACATGTTTCTGTTCTACGTAATGGTCTACCACAATGTTTTTATTCTACTTAATGGTCCACTGCAATGTTTTTGTTCTACTTGGGTGTAGGGGTGATAGTATGAAATTACCAGGTACCCTGTGAAGGCCTTACAATTGAATGCATTATCGTAGAAGATTGTCAGGTAGACTGGTCAGTTTGGAGTTACTTCATAATTAAAAGGTTGACCACATTATTATGGTACACCGGACACCGTCAAGTGGACTGGCACCCTGAATCTTTTCTATGCGCATTTTTAACATACTTTTTTAGTGCTTAGTCTTTCTTTGCATCTGTGTCCCTGTCTTGTTATACATTAAACTCGAAGGAGATGACATCTTTCACTGTCTTTGCAGAAACATTGATTATAATATGGATCATAATAAAATAATATTGGTGCTCTTTGTAAAAATTAGGGACTGCTGGATTTTCTTCAGTTCAGTTGAGTTTTCGTTTTTTTCGAAAGATTTTTCTAACAGAATATTTTTTTAAAATGTTTTTTTTTCTTTTTATTAGTAGCTATTTTCGGATTATCTTACTGTGTTCAGTTTATGTGCACTCCACTGTGTCTTTGTTTGTGTATGTGTGTGTGTGTATGTGTTAGTTATTGAGTGAGTAAAGAGAATATATGCAGTCTAACCTCGTTGTATTGCCACCCTTGGGATGAGCATGAAGATGGCAGATAAACGGGCGGCTGCTGGTTCAACTATAATATACATGATGTATTCAGAGCTGAGTCTTCTCTCTCCCTCTCTGTCTCTATCCTGTCTTTCTCGTGGGAGAAAGATTATCAAGTGGGTGGTTGGTGGGTGCTCTGGTGGGGTTTGCTCCTTCTTTCCTATCAAACATCTATGGTCCTGATCTCTCGTCCTTCTTTTTTGTGTTTGTTACTCTCTCGTAACACATCTAATCTTCGGCACTTATATGACCTTATTGTGTTGCAAGTGCCGTAAAACTCTTACAAAAACTAAAAAAACTAAAACTAAAGATTATCAAGTAGCCAAACAGTGGGTGTTGTGTGCCGTTGTGCACCTGTGGTGGTCAGTTGGCGGTCAGTATGGCGGGCAAATTTACATTTAAAATAAGGACTGTATAACTCAGTCAGTTGGAAGATGGCAGTCTGAAGGCCCGAATACTATCTTTATATAGGTAGGTACTCCTTTTTGTACTTTGGCAAAACCTGGCGGTAAGCAGGGCAGGTGGTATAACAGGGCTGGGGTAGGGGTGGGGGGTGCAACAAGGTTTGACTACTAAATATATAGATCATATCTCAAAATTCGACTAGTGTTTTTGTTTTCTGTTTTTGTAGGGTGATGTTTTCTATGGAGGTTGGGTTTGGGTGGAAGTGGAAGTTTGGGTTATTGGGTTATATTATGTGTCCTGGGATCTTTGAGAAACCTCTCCGGTACCTTGACTAAACTTTAGTGGTGTGATATGTTCTGGTCATAAAATTTTTGAAGTTATCATGATTATTTTCTCAGGGTTTTTTTTTCCTCCACCAGTTTAATGGATGTAAGCTAGATAGCACCTGTGCTGTTTCTTATTTGTAGGAAATTGATGTTTTTTTGTTTTTTTTGTTCAAACAATCAAATGAGTTTATGTTGTCTTTTGTGTGTATGAGAAGTTGCTAGGATGTATTTTTTGTTATTTTTTGTTATTTCTCAATTTCAGGGGAGTGAGGAGGAAGGGGGCCGTATTGTCATGACCAAAATGGATGGACCTTATAATGGCCGCCCCAGTGGAGACTGGCAGGATGATGCTCGGCTATCTATGGGAAACACCACGAGAGATGGTCGGCTGGACTTGAAATACAAAAACAGATGGAGAGCGATCTGTACCAACTATAATAAGTAAGGGCTGCTCTGGTGGTTTGGTCACAATTATTGGGTTGGGTTGAATTTTGTTTTACACTTTATAAAAATTACACCCTTTCTGCCAAAAATGTTGTGTGTTACTTTTCTATGACTGTCCTTAAGACAAGTTAGGCACTGTGATTTTGTTACATTAAAATTTTTTTTGGTTTTACTTGTCACAAATTATGTTGCTTACTCAATTTATGTAACACTTGACACTGTTCACTGCTTTTTGTAAAATGTGATGCCATACTGGCCTTGTTACTACTCAAAGTATAATGCTTTACCTGCCTCATGCAAACACACTATCTCTTCCCAGTAACAGGCCCTATTTGTTACATTATCATTTGTCCCCATCTCAAATTGATAGTAAAATTAATAAAGTGTCAGGACAAGAGCAGATTAAATTTTGGGTAATTTAAGGACATTAGAAAGTTGTTTTGTTTTTTTCTTTCCTAAAGTGGAAATTAAGAAAACTTCTTTTAGTTGGCATTATTGAGTTGTGATTTTCACTCATGTGTTCACAAGTTTAGATAAAAGTAAAGGATATTATAAGGATACAGCAATTTTTAAAATCTAAAATCTTCATCATATTTTTGTATAAATATCTTGCTTTGTTGCTGGCTTTGTTCTGAAGGGCGGCAAAGCTCTAGAATTTCTACGTTTGCTCATTGGCCTTGAAAACTAATCCTAAGTGTTATAGTACTAGATGGTTAAGAGGTGCAGAGTTTTGAAAATGCATGTAAAGTAAACCCTTTTGTTGAAATGACCACTGTGTAAATGGCTGCAGTCCCGGTGTTAGTTATATGTAATTGCAGAGGAAGAAATGACTTTGGCCACCGTCTAGTTGTTACCAGTAACATTCAAAGAGTTGAGGTGCTATTCATCAATTTAATTTATTTTGACAGCTTCACGGAGATTGATGCTAACGTAACGTGTAGACATCTAGGCTTCCTGAAAGGCAATTTCACATACCATTCGTTCTCTCGTAACCTGACGGAGTACATTCTATGGGAGAAGCCAGATTGCAAAGGCGGTGAGAACTCCCTGTTTGACTGCCCTGGAGTGCAAAACATCAAGACTGGTCATCATATTTGTGGTGAGTTCTACAAACATTTGGAGTGAGAGTTGCAATTTTCATTTACTCTGGCCATCAAAATTATTGAAGTTTGGTAAGAAGTCTGGCATTTTATATAGTTGGCACAGTTTAAAAACACAAAACCCTCAGCTGTTGATGTTTAAGAAAATCAGAGTGTATGATACATTATAACATATTTATTACTTGGTGCTTGATTTATTTTTCTTTCATGTATGACATGTAAAGTAGCAAAATAGGATGTTGCAAGACTTCATTTTTCATTGTGAGAAAATAATTATTCAGAGGAGGTCTTTTTATATGTGAAACTTAAAACATTGATTTACTTCTTTTGATGGTGATGATGAAATTTGAACTGTCTGTGACCTAAAGGAATATAGCTTTTTTTTGTTACTGGCTGAACTCATTTGAAATGTCGATAGTTTACTGCTTTTTCTATGGAACTTTTATTCAAACTATTTGTTTAAGAGGTTTGAATTGATTTCATCTATTGTTCTTCCTCTTCTACTTTCCCCGCACTAGATCTCAGGGATATCCAGTTTCAGGTTATTTGATTCATAATGCACTGATTTATTATTTGTAAAGCCTTTGTACTCTGTTCCTTCTTGAAATGGAGTGTTGGGTGTGGTGTCCCCAGCGATTACCGTATTTGAAGGTTCTCTTAATCGATTGCACTGACAAGTGCTTTGTATAGTCTTGACTAGGATTTCTTTAGTGTTTTGCTTGGGTAGCCAGCCTGGGCAGGCATGGTCTTGTCTTTTCTATCTTTCAGTGGCTGTAGAGTCTTTATTGTGTTGTCTGTACTGAAGGGGAGCAGGTAGTCAATACTACCTATCCCAGGATCAAAGGTGGGAAAAGACCTGATTAAAAAGTAAAAAGCATAATGTTATCCTCCATCCATAATTTTCCAACTTAGAACACATGTGCCCCTCAGTCAACATCTCAACCGAATTGGAGTAAAGCATTTTGCTGCCTGCCCACTATGTGACTACCCCTCAGAGACAGTGGAACATCATCTGTTCTTCTCTAGAAAACTACCCGATTTGAGGGGATGTTTTCTTCCCAAGCTACTCCACACATCTAACTGCCTCTACTCCTCAAGACGACAATTAAAACAGACATGCAGCTATCACAGAATGGCATCATGCTGAAGAGTTAACGCTCAGATGCTACTGGATCGCTAACAACAACAACATCCTTTATTCCATGTCTGGACAATTGAAAAGTTGAACCAGACCTTTTTTTAAATAAGAGATGGCTGCATTGTTTTGGGGCTATGGAGCTCTCTGTGATATATTCTTTGTTTTGCTTCAGATGGTCAAGAGGTTGTGGGCTTTGAATGTGAAGGTCTCCGTCCTGGGCTAGCTTTAGACCACTGGCGAGGCTTAGACTTCTATAACTCCACTACAGAAACCAGAATACAGGTAGGTGTATCAAAGTTTCACAAACATTGTAGAAGGACTTAGTTCCAGTTGTAAGAATGTTTTTGTTTTTTTCAATTGTTGCCTGTATTTTTACTCGTTGCTGGGAAGTATGAAGGCATAAATCACCAAGTGAATAGAGTTTTTATTTCTGTTTTTGATAACAGTTTAATGCTCTTTCTGACAATGAAACTGCTTACAGTCTAAGAACTGCACATAGTCATTCTTAAAGTGCAAGATCTTTTTATTCTCCTCCTCCTCCTCCTCCTCCTCCTCCTCCTCATGTACTGCATGGTTTGTTGCAGGTTGGGAACACAGCCATAAAGATTGACTTGCATTGTGCTGGGGTTCAGCAAGATTGCCTGTAACAGCTGATTGAGATGGGGACACATCTAAAAATATGTTCAACAGCCTTGCTGCTGAAAAATGCATGTGCATGCTACATTTGCTGTGTTTGCAGGTCCCATTTTTTGTGAGGTGCTTTTTTTAGACCTCAGTGGCTGATTCTTAAGATCTTAGGCTGACAGTTGATGTTAGTCTTTGATGATTGCGATCACTGATGTCGTCACATGCTGGGTTGTAGGTTTGCTTGTCTCCAGTCTTTGTCAAAGCAGTACTTAAGTAGAGTCTTGATTTTTTAGAAGGTGGCAAGTGCATTATGTTTCTGCTTTTTGCTCTCTTGTTTTGCAAATATTGATGTCGTCACAAGCTGGATTGCAGTTTTGCTTATGTCCAACCTTTGTCAACATGATGCTTAAGTATAGTCTGACTTCCTATAAGGTGGCAAGTGCATGATGTTTTTGCTTTCTGCTGCCTTGCATTGCAAAGCTACAGCCTTTTCGTTGCCATTCAGGCCTATGTGAGTAGGAATCCATAGTACAACCTTTTTTTTTTTTTTTGAGTGATAGATTCATAATTTTTTTTCCAGTAATGTCTTGCTTAGGACAGCTTCGTGTGTGGGACAATGAAGTATACCTCAATCTGTAGTAACAAAGGATAAAAAAATAGTGCAACAATTACGCTTGCTTTGAATGTTTAGATTTATTTCTCTATGAATCTGAACGTTTTTTTGTTGTTTTTAAAATTTATTTGCAGCCTAATACGTACAACAATGTACACATGAAGGAGTCCCTGTCGTTCTTGGAGTACTTGGACATATCCTACACGGGACTGGACTTCTATCATGGACGCTCCGCAGAACCTGGCATCTACTACCAGAAAGCAGCTATCTCTGCCAGTCCACACATTCCGATGATGAACAATGTCACCATTAGATATGGTGCTTATGATGCTTTGAATTTCACCGAAATTGTGGGACCTATTCTTGTGACAAACTGTTCCATATCTCAAAACAGAGGTACGTATATATGCCATCGACAATGGACTTTTGTAGGGGTTTCTTTAGCTGTTTAGAATCAGTATTTCAATTCTCTTTGCACTGTATGTTTTGAGTGTGATTTTGTAATTCATTTGTCATCTGTGGTCACCTAAACAAGAAACGCTTTCTTGAAAATTTTTGCTCTGTCATTTTCTTTATAGTGGCTAAATGGCTATTTAATTGGACCAGTGAGCTGCAAAATGCAGGCTTTTTTCAGGGAGAACAGGGTGGGACTTTTTATTTTTGAAAAAGGCTTATGGCCTATAGTAATAATGATGATGATGATGCTGATAATAATACAATGGAGTCCAGTTATAACGAGAAGTCTGTTAAAAGACACTATTCTAAAACCCCGTTTTTTTCTCCTCTTTACCTTTGTAAATAAAATACTGCTATAGCGCTATCAGACAAATATGCGAGTCGGTTATAGCGGAATATTGCTGCTGCTGTGCACAGTGCATAGGCCAATTATACATAATGCAAAACCTCGCTAGTTGAGAAACTTGTTGGTGAACTAGCCAAACAGAGAATGGGAGAGCCCATGTGGGTCAACAGTGAAGGCCGGAGCAACTGAGTAGGGAGGGTGTGGCATGCGCAGACAAGCAGAACGTATCGCGTGATAGGCCAGTGTAAGCTAGTTTATATTATCAAGGCCTACCATGCCTCTCACTTCTCCGATGCGGGGATGGAGAGGTCACAGCAATGTGATGGATGTAGTGAATGTGTGACGTGCGCAAGCAGACAGAATGCTCCTCAGGGTGGGGTGGGGTAGGGAAAAATACAGCGGGCGAGTTAGCCTAGAGCCCTTTCTTTCTGATCGCCAACGCTGAGCTGAGTCCACATCGCAAGATCTAACACTAGAGAAAGAAACCTGATTCGATTTTTGATCAAGTAAGACCTAGAGGTCATGTTGAACAAAATCATCATCAGAGGAGATAGCAAAAAGAAATAAACAGAATGCCAAACTCATAGATTAGGCGTACTTTACAGTTTCCCTTGAATTTATTACTGGATCCCTTATAGCGAGAATCCTGCTATAACGGACATTTTGCTCCGGTCCCCTCCCTCTCGTTATAACAGGATTCCACTGTAATAATAATGATCAATTATAATAATGATGATAATAATAATAATAATAATAATAATAATAATAATAATAATAATAATAATATAATATTAATATCAATAATAATAATAATGATGATGATAATAAAGATAATAATAATGATAATAATAAGGATAATAATTACTACCACTACCACTACTGCTACTACTACTGCTACTACTACTGCTACTACTACTGCTACTACTACTACTACTACTACTACTACTACTACTACTACTACTACTACTACTACCACTTCCACTTCCACTACCACCACCACCACCACCACCACCTCCTCCTCCTTGCATTTTTATTTCAGTTACATAGCTTTTCTTCAATTCCTCATATAAAGTACAACCATATATTACTCACATCTGTTTTGGTGCAGAAAGGAAATGAACCAGTGTCCTGTAAATAGGATGAGTAAGAAAGTATTTTAGTACCACCACCACCTGAAACTCTTATCTCTACAGCACCTTGTAGTCTTGTAATATAGCATTATAGTACTGAGTAATTATACTCTAGTGATTTGCTTTTTAACAGGCTATGATGCTCTTTATCTAGTCTTCTGATAAAAATAATAATCATAATCATAATAATAGTAATAACAATAATAATGATAATAATGATAATGATAATAGTAATTATAATAATAGTAGTAATAATCATCATAATAATCATAATAATAAATAATGATAGTCTATCATGAACTGATGATGACTTTTAGGAAGAGAACTTATAGACCTTATTACAGAGATAAAGAGGGTAAAGTAAAAGAAACAGTAGCAAGCAACTTGTAATCGTCACTTACTCCATAAATTACTGCAGATAACAGTGTCTTTTCCTTTCCAAAATGGTGTGCTAATCTGCCTAAACATTGAAAAGTTGATTAAACCTTCAGCACTTATATGAGCTAAGTGTGTTGCAAGTGCCGTAAAACACTTACTAAAAAACAGACCTTCTAATAGTGTTGCTTGTGGCCATCAAGCACTATTATTTTTAGGAAGAAATTTCCACAAACATACCACTTGTGGTCTTTGGACCAGTGTCACTATCAGGATTAGACTTTCGATTTTCTTTCTTCTCTGACTACCTCAGCTTTACTAAGTCAGTTTTTCAAAAAAATCTTGCTGTCACATGTCACTGCTTTATGCCACTGTGATTGTTCATGGCAGAGGTTTTCCCACTTATCCACATCAATGGAGCGATCTTTTAGAGAAGATTTCTCAATGTCTTTATATTTGGGGGGAGCGGCATAATGTTCTGTCAATGTACTATGAAACAACGGTAATACAGTAATTATACTTATGTGGTTTCTCTTTGTTCTCCAGGTTATGGCATGTTTATCCAGTCCTCCATTGGTCACACCCTCATCAACATGACGGAAGTCAATAACAATTGGGGGGATGGCATCAAATTCTACATCAGCAACCTCACCATATTTGACTTCAGGCGCAAATTCCCACCACATTTGTCTTTCTGTGCATCCAGCAATTTTGAAGGACGAACCTTTCCTTACTACGAGCACATGGATTTGATACAAGTCAATGGGGACAAGTTAACCTCTGAGGCAGTGGGCGGATATTGTTCGAGGGTAAGAGGTTTTTAATGGATGCTGACTGGTTTTCAGGAGCCTCAAAAGCAGGCAGTCTTTTGAGTTTGGTTGAAAATAAAAGACAATTTATTTATAAACAACAAATCTACAAATTCTTGCATTGCTAGTCTCCCAGTTATCGATTCTGTCAACAAGATCTGCTTAGGGACATACCTGAAAGACCTATATTATTTGATGTTGCTTGACTTTCCTGTAGTTTGAGTTCACTTACCATTTGACCTGTTTTAAAGAAATAAGTACAAATAGTTCCACAGGCTAAACAAGATCCCTTTAAAAAAATTTTTTTAGTTCACTTTGTTTGTCTGTAGTTTCTAACTACAGTATACAATTGTCTGACATTTATGAACTGTTGTAAAATGTGTTGTCATATATATTGTTTAGCCAAAATGTTCATATCTATCATCTGTGGGGTTTTGTTTTTTCAAGCTCCAAATGATCGCTATTGTGTCTATATATTGTTCTTCCAGTCTAACAGCTATTCTGACAAATATTTTTTCCTCCTTTAGACCTTCAAAACAAAAAAAGAGATGAAAATATCAGTCCACTTCCTCATCATTGAGCGGGATCCAGATGCCTCTGGCTTTTTTGAGTTCTCTGACGGCGGGGCCTTTGGGAAAATGACCCGGATGGACATTAACAACGGGACGTTCCCACAGTCTATGACCACTGAAACCAGTATTCTCAATGTCAAGTTTAAGTACAACCGTCCCAGAGACATGGTGTGCAAGACGTTTCCTCCGTGTATTCGATTTCTGCTGGAGTTTACCAGTGATACAGGTAGGAAATGTGCTTAGGCTCGTAGGCTAATGGTAGTGTTTGTCAAATTTTTTTTTGCTTTCCTCATACCATATCTGCACAGGTCAGTGAAGAGGTGGTACCTGTGTTTTAGTATCAATCTGTGGTTGGATTTTGAGTCCGGGTCAGAAAGCTATAAAACTTGGGGTAAATATCTCTTGAGATTCTCTGGAAATTTAAATAAGCACCTCCTGGTTTTGATGCGAGGGTTTTTTACCACTTCACCACATTGATCCCCTTGGGGATTTTCAAGTTTGTCTTCTATTAAAATACAGTGATTTTTAGTTTGCTCAGATTTACCCTGTAGGATTCAGATTACATGATACTGAAACTGGGTAAGGACAAAAAGGATTAGAAAATCTTTACTTTAATAACTTTTCAGTATTTTTTAATATGGCAAACATTCACCCCCACCCAAAGGAAAACTAATGCATCATTAGAATTTGAACCTGCTATGCCTGGTCAACACTTCTCTGAAGTCCAGACTGCTGACTGCTGTGCTGTGCCCCTTTGTGGTAAAATTCTTCAAAATGGGATCAATATTTTTTATTCCATTTGTCTCCATGTTCTACGTGTGGTCATGTTTGTGGCACTTGAGACCACACACTACTTCTTAGCTCCGATATCTACAATGAAGTTATTTTTATTTGTTTTTTCTAATTTTCTCAAAGTATTTCATGGAAGGATTAAAAATATTCAGTTTTGGGAATCATTATCAGTATCTAATCATAGGGATGGCAAATTAGAGTGAAACCAGGCTATCTGAAGGGCCATTTTCAAAAGCTAAAATCTAAAAAATTATCCATGCTATCTATGAGCTAATTATATATTTGTAATTTGCACACACATCTTAAGAAAATAACTGTAGCTTTTCTTGGAATTGTAAATATTTATAATTTTATTACTTTTAGTAGATTTGAAGATTAGCAAGTGACAGAAATAGTCAAAACAGCAAGTAAAAAATCATAAAAAATATAAGCCTATTAATTTTAAAATTACAAAAACTATTGTTATTTTATTTTAAATTGGATGATGCACTTACCCTCAAAATTTTATGTCTTTATCTTGAATACGGTTCTTGAGTTTTAGCTTTTAAAGCCAAGGAATTTAAAGTTTAAGGAAAGAGGCAAAAACATCACAAAATTGCTTTAAAGTATTGTGTTGGCTCACATTGATACATACTTTATGGAGCTATCTCTGTGAAATAGAACTTTAGGAGTACTTCCATTCGTTTTAGCACCTCATTTTCAAGGGAAGTTTCTTAAAACCCCAAGAACATTGTCTGGCCCCAAACTAGACCCCCAAAACCTGTGTATGACCTTAGAGTAGTGTCTAAATATGTCCAGCCCACAGATCATGGCCTGTCTGGCATTAATTGCTGTTTTTATTTTGGATTAGTGTAAATCCACGAGCTAGTCAAATGTTAACATTGGGCGGTACATAAACTCAACAATGGTTTGTAGATTACAGGGCACGTATACCTAAAAATGATTGAGTTAGATATAGATTTTCTAGGTCTTCAGAGAGCTATCATTTTCTTTGGGGAAGAGTCAGGGAAAAACCGGGTGTATCATTAATTAGCTGAGATAAACTTGGCATAATTCAAATCCACTTTCGAACCCATCACCCACACCCCCGATTTCCATTTTCCTGAAATCACAATATGAATAATTTGTTACATCTTCATTAGCAAGTGGTATGTTTAGAGAGTGAGAGTATTTTCTGTCAATTTTTACATATTTCTACTCAAGCCTTTGCAAAATGAAAACCCTTCCTTCAGCACATAGCCGCTTTTTCATATTGAAAAAATTGTAGATTGTACTCTATCATAAACCTCCTCTTTTGAAGGGAAGTGCTTTAAGTGAATAACTGTATTCTCCTCAGAGTAGAAATAAATGAACTATGGATGACTTTCTTACAAATCTTTCTTTTGGATGTGGTATTCCCACCTGTAGTGAAGCTTGTTTTAAACAGCTCCCCATAGAAACAAGATCAATACAGTCATAATTTTGGAATAAAGTTTCGTTTTGAGGTCTTGCTAGACATATTCTCTGTATAATTATATATTCCTTACATTTTTGTTTGTTTAATTTTCAGGACCTGCTCAGGACTTTCGCTTGATAATGTCAAGTGTTCACAACAATACAGGTTATGGGGTCAATGTGCAGGACATGCGCAGCAAGATGGTCATCTCCAATGAAACGATCATCGCAGACAATCAGTTTGGAGCCGGTGTGCGTGTATACAGAGGAGCGGGAGAGATTGTCATCAATGGCACCCGTGTTTTTCGCAACGCTGATGCTGGCGTGAACATCACCTACTCGGGGGGATACCAGCTGTTTAATAATTCGGCCTTCGAAGAAAATTTTGGATATGGAATAATCACAGAGTATCTTAAACTAAATCACACCAGAATTGAAAAAGAAAATAAAATTGAAGTGGTCAAAGCCAACTTCACGTGGAATGAACTGATAGGGTTGAGAATGGGCAACTACTGTTCAGGCGCAGACATTAAAGTGAATGAAAGTTACTTTGCTTATAACTGGGATGAGGCTTTTGAATACTTATCTTGTAATATCACCACCATGCTCAGTAATAATCTCCGAATTGAATTCAATTCCTTTGAAAGCAACTTTCGGCATGCAATTGTCATGCGCCCTTTGCTAAATACGAAGGGTATTATAACAAATTGTACTTTTGAAAATCATTCTCTTGGGGTGATAAGAGTAGACAATGGCTATGACCTGTTGATAAGCAGATGGTATCGAGACTTTCCTGTTGATTTCAACCTATTTGAGAACACTTTCACCGGCAACACAGGGAGGTATGTTGTGAACTTTCGCCTCACACAATACAGTGCAGTGCAAAAGCTGTTTTGTAAGTTCAATTTCTTCCAGGGGAATACTTTCAACAATTCATTTGACTACCTGAACCCGCGGAGCAGAGCAAATGCGGTGGCTGTGCTGTCTTCTGGTAACGTCCAATTCCGTAGAAACTACATGGACAATTCTGACTCACTGAGAGAAATTGCTACTCACTCTGTGGACCCATCTGTCAATATTGACGCCAAAGAGAACTACTGGGCTCAAGAGATCAACAGACAGTCAGACTATGCCAGGATCTACGCAGCTATTTTTGACCAGGTATGTGATTTGTTTTGATGTTTTGTGTTTCTAGTTATTTGAAAATTAGCTGGGTGGTTAATAGAAGTTCTGGTGGGATCTGGTCCTTTTAGCTCTTTCAGTTTTTGCTACTATTAGCTAGTAGTATGGACAACTCTTTAGCAGTGTGCAATGGGTCTAGGAAATATCTCTTTGAAGACCGCATCTTGAGAAACTTGAAGCTGATGAGATAGCAACAATTAAGAGTGATGCGTGGAATTTTCTTGAGTTCTACTCGCAAAGAAACCTTGCTAACACATGGTGCCCGTAATGCCATCAAGGCTCTGCTTGCCCTTGACCATCTGGATGAGGTTCCAACTGTTGCTGTAGTAAACAGCCCCAATGACGAACTGAGATCAGGTGCAGCTCGGGCCAAAGATGAAATACCTTGAGATGATCAAGATATGGGAGAAATGCCCTTACTTTAAAGGAAGTCCAACTGTTGCAGCTTTGTGTGGATTGAAAGAGAACAGGGAATGCACAAAACATCCAGACTGCGCCAGGCCCATGAAGTCTGTTGCAGTCGCTCTCTTTGCTGGGTGATGAGATGGGGTATTTTTTACTGCTGGCTATGTGACTGCAAAGTGTTAAGAGTTAAACACCAGAGTCGGCAAAGCTTTCAGGATTATGACCAAGCTATCAGAGGAAACATGAGACAACAGAGATCTGTTTTAAGACCAAGTGAAAATCTTCCTGTGCATGTCGTTGGTGCTGCAAGAATCCACGAAAGTCTGTTTTAGGTACTTTTTACGTCAGCGACAAAAAAACTAATTTTTATTGTGTTGTTTCTATCAAGTATCGTCGAAAGGAAAAAAAATTGTAAGTCTTGACCATAGCCTTAAACTGCGTTTTTATGATGTTGAAAGGTGCATCTTTTAATGATGTTGAAATGTGCATCTTTGATAGAGCTTTGAGAGGTTGTAGAAATTGAAAATTCTCCAAATTTGGACTTAAATGGATTGCTTAACTGCAGCAATAATGTGTTGTGAACCCCTGCTGTATGTGAGTGAGGCATGTGGGATGTACTATCTTCAGGAAAACAAGCCCAAAAGTTTTCACATGAACCGCCTTTGAAAAGTCCTTAGAAAGATGGTAGAATAAGATTACCAATACAGTAGTGTATTTACTCTGCTTGTAGTGCAACACAGACTCTGATGGTTGGGACAACTTTGCCTCATGGAAATGGAAAAATGCTAAATGGAGAACCAGAGAAGAGAAGGCAGAAAAAAAAGTCGACCTCTTCTAAAATGTAAAGATACCTGCGGGAAGACATGACCTCAGCATTCATCAAATTAGATTTTGATTTAGGAAGACTGCTGTGGATAAAAGCTGAAAGTCAAAACCAGTCTCAATTTGAAGAAGTAAATAGCTACAAAGGCATGCATGTATATTCCATGTGAAGAGACTAAATTTAACACAACAGGGTGCTGGGTATTCTTTATTTCCTTGCTCTCATTACAACCAGCATTTTCTGGCTGGCATTTGCCATCATCACAGGATTTTAAGAAATAGTGTTACATAGACATTCATTTTTTCGTGGCACAGATTTTATAAATCATACAAATAAAGGAAAGATAGACAGATAAACAGAATGATGTCAGTAATGGTTGTTAACAGGTTATAACATTATTTCTTTGCTTTATACACCAGGTTTTACAGTGTGTATGGCATAGTGGTTAAGCTCTTTGTCTTACTCACAATTGATGTGAGTTCAGTTCCTTGGCTAGACAGGAAAAATATTTTATAGAATTTCTCGGCAGCCTGTCCTTTAAATTGTGTTGATGGAGACAAAAACATTCTCAACAAATGGCAATTTAGTTTCTTATCCTGTTTGTGAATTTTGGGGGATTTCATTGGATTTAGCACATGGAGCAAGCTGACTTGTTTTATGGTCTGATGTGGCACAGAAAGTGTTTACTTTTGAAATAAATTTGTCTAGATGCAAGTTTAGGTGGCACCTCCTCTTGTTTTTCTCTTTCAATACATGCAGTCTAGCATGCATATAGCACACTGGGGGGGGGGGGGGGGGGTGAAAATCTCTCCATTACGTACATTTTTGCTGTGTATGTGTTTTACGTACAAAGAATATATTTTTATAAGAATAAAGTGGGGATTTGAAAATCAGTTGACTATGTGTGTGTTTCGATATGTGCCTGTTCGCTAAGTGCAGGCTAGACTGTAGTAAGGTGAAGGCAGCACATTTGACATTTCAACAGAGTAGCTTGTTCTGTCAGAGAAATATGAAGACTTATACTTATGGACATTTTTTTCTGATATTTCAAAAAGTGTTTTGAAAGCTGTATATTGATGAAATTATGTAGAGAGTATTTTTAATGGTTTGGGGGGGGGG
>NW_004798325.1:55597-57318 GCF_000002075.1 Aplysia californica
GGGCGGAGATGTATTCTGTTGTGGTGTATTTATAAAAGGTGTGAAACAATGCATTGATATAATGATAGATTGTGTGACACATGTCTGGCACCGAGGCTGTCCTTCTATGGAACTTTTGAAATGTCAGTCAATGGATGGTTTTTGATGCAATTATTTTGATGATGTGATGGCTTGAACAACTGGATTGTAAAGGCCTGGCTTCGGTGAAAAAGGATTCGAGAGAGACAAATTTTGATGTTGAAAAGTTCAGTTCTAGTCATGAACAGGAGTATAGGCAAATGAGAACAGCATCCACCTAGACTTGTGATGCAGAAAATAGTGTCCTTTTTATATTTTTTTCATAGTCATTCGATTAAAATTTCTTGTTGACTGGATCAACCATGAAACATGAGTACAGAAGAAGATTGATGCAGAATGGTAGTGCAGTTTCTAGGCAGCTCATCTGTCATGTGGGAACTTTTTGAGTTACTTATAAATACTCTCGGAAATACACGGTATATCCTTCCTGAAAAACAAAAGATCGAAGGCCCTGAAGTTTTTTCTTGGGGTTGGGACCAGATGAAGCAGTAAATTATGTAGGTAGAGGTTAAAATCTTGACAGAAGGTTGTGAAAGTTTTGCTCATTAATAGTCTCTTTACAAAATTCTTGACTATTAAAAAATTGCATGGGACAGTTGTTAGTGGAAATGTACATGGCATGAATTTTTGTTTTTCTAAGAAATTGATCGATTGTAGATTTACAGATCATATGAATTTCTTTTATCCCCTGGAGCTTTGTTGGTAATAGCAGTGAATATGACTTTTTTATCTTCTAAAATGTATTACATGTTGCTTTGTAGATGACATAAATACTTTTTTTGCATCAGAGAATTTGTTTGGTACCTCTGGATTTTAATGATAGAGTACTTTTGTTTTTCAAAAGATCATTTGTCTGTTTCTTTAAAAATATCTTTTATTCTTTTATTTTCTTTTCTAAGACACTGGTTGTAGAGCCTGACTGTACTTTGAAGTTTGCCCCTTCTGTTGGGATGGTCGTCCACGGTATTTTGATCGCAGATGGAGGCAAAACCACCACACCCGTGAATTTTGATCTGGATGATTCTGAGGAGTTTGTCCCCATGGAGAATCGTACGGCCAGTGTGAGGCTAGTGGATGGCCGTGATGAGTTTGAGGGTCGTCTGGAAGTGGAGATTGATGGGGAGTGGGGAACAGTCTGCAATCATGTGAGTGGTTTTATTAAGGGGTCCCACTTTTCTAGAAGTTTCCAGATTTGTAGTGTGAAGTTTTTAAGTTTTTAAAGTTTTTGTTTTGTTTTTAGAAAGACAATTTTACTTCCTTTCTTTTTCTGCTATAAATGTCAGCTTTTCATTTTTCCGTATGCTTAGATAGGTTTGGAAATTCTACAGTTTATAGATGGCTCCCTTAATTCTTGTGGGAACATCATTTACTGTGCCTTTGCTCTTAATTTTAGCCATTTGTTAGTTCTGAATCTGTGGCTGTCAGATACACAAGGTTTGTTATTGACACACATAAGCTGAATTGTACATTGCTGGAAGTCAGCCTGACAGTGGCGACATCCCTTTAAGAATAGATTAGGTAAATAATAATACTTTCCAAATTGTCCAAAACAGCAACCCATTGTTGAGGAGAAAAGTGGTTGTCTTAGACTGGTGAATGTTTTACAAAGTGTCATTACAATATCTTTTGAAAACCCAAGGGGG
>NW_004798325.1:58384-81703 GCF_000002075.1 Aplysia californica
TTTACTCTCTCTCTCTCTCTCTCTCTCTCTCTCTCTCTCTCTCTCTCTCGTACATGCTGCTTGAATACAGAGAGTCCCACAAAAACTTGCAAGAAAAAATAGATAGCAATGTGTGATGAGATTCTATCACTAACTGTTATCTTACCTCATTCTTTACTCAGGGTTGGATAGAGGAAGATTCCCTGTTAGCTTGTCAACAGCTGGGCCTGAGCTTTGACCGGGATCACCCAGAGGCTCGCAGCAAAGTTCCTGCACCAGTAAATTATCGAATCCTGATGAGCTGGGTTTCCTGTGATGATGTGGACACGGACCTGACCAAATGCCGAGCAGTCAACCAGGATGCACATTCTTGTACACATGATGATGATGTCTACCTCAGATGTCAGCCCCCTACATGGGCAGGTATGAAATGGCTTGAGCAGTATGAATAAGAATAAGACACTGTGAAGTCTGCTTAAACTGAAATCTCCATGACCACTGGATTTTCTTCTGTTTAGGCGGGTTTTTGGTTGAGAGAGGTAGCTGGAATAGAAGTAAAATGTCTTGGATTTTATTTTCTTGTAATTTAGCTCTGTTTTTGGGTTATCTGTGTTCTGTTTTAGCAGCCTCCACTCTTTTTATGACTGTGTTTGAGCAGCTAACCAGAGAACTGAGAGGGGAAACTAGAGTAAACAGGCTGGTCGGCCAAAGGAGTAATTGTTAAATTGTGCAAGCCCTTGGTTGGAAGGGTCTATGACGGTAGCCAAACTAATTTACTTTTATGTGGGGATGATTGCATATGACAGTGACATCATTTACCCTCCCGCCAGAGCTGTAATCATGATGGATTTGGGGGTTCGAAGTGACATTGTGTACTAAGAATGGCATGTTACATAGATTTTCCTTCTTAAATAACCATACAGTGTTGCAAGGAATGCTAAACTATACAATTTTGTGCTCCCAGCTCTGCTCTACCATTGCATTAAAATAAAATAGAGTCCTTTGCTTCTCTCCAGGAATCACACTGGCTGCAGCAATGAGCACAGATCAAGAACAACCTCGTATTTCCCAGACGGTGATTCGCTTCGCTACTATAAAGAAGGCAGGCCTTCTGGACCCAGACACTGCCACGTTGACCCCTGCTCTTCGTATTGACTACAACTTCTACAAGATTTCCTGGCTCACTGTGGAAAATTCCATATCAGATGGGATATCTATTGCATACAGTCATCCATATTCCGAGAACGTAATGGAGTATTTGAAAGTGCTGGGTAGTGCAGGCAATGGGATTGTCACCAAATCACCAAGGCTTGAGGCAAGTGAACCTTAGCAGTGCAGTTTGTCAGCTTAGGATTTTTTGGCTTTTCTTAGAGCTTGTGTACCAGTGTCTGTTATATAGCAGTTAGGCGCTTCACTATAACAAAATAGAGACTCGAGTTTCATTCCCTAGTGGGATGAACATTTTTATTGATTATCCCTTTCTATTGGGATGTTACATCTCTCTCAGCCCAGGTTGGCCCTGACAGTAGTGTTGAGTTCTGACTGCAAAATTTTTAATTTGCAAATAAATGAGCGAATAAATGAATCACTTGCTGTATCGGAGTGCGGACGGGCAGAAGTTTACTGCTGACATATGCGGTCACTGTTCGTTTGTGAAGTCGTGAATGAACCAGCAAACTAAGCTGGTGACGATGATCTTGGTTTCGCTCGTTAGCTCATTCTTGTGTGTGTGTGTGTGTGTGTGTGTGTGTGTGTGTGTGTGTGTGTATGTGTGTGTGTATGAGTATGTGTGTGTGTATGAGTATGTGTGTGTGTGTGCGTGCGTGTGTGGGTGCGTGCTTGAGAGAGAAAGATTATTTTTTTTGGCATGAGCAATTATCAGACCACTTTTTATTTTTTTGCCCATTAATTGTAATGACATTTTTCTCTCCCTTCTTCCATCTTTGATCTCATCTGTAATGAAATCTGTTGACTCTCCTTTTGGTTTCAGTTATGGCATTCCAAAATTGACCACAGTGGAAAAGCCGGCTTCCTGTATGACCCATTCTTTACAGAGTATGATGCTTTGCTGATCCGGAATATGATCTATCCTGATCGGCGTGTCTTCATGCTGGATGGAAAATACCATGTGTCTGGGCAGTTGTATAGGGTTCGGCTGCCAGCAATAGATGACCATATCTTTCTGCTATGCCCTGCTGGCCAAGCCAATGTAACTAGAGACTACTTTGTGGAGGTTCAGGCATATCGCTCAGGCTATAGAATGGTCCTACAGGTATGGTTTGACTCTGTCTTTATAACTATCCACACTGATGTTAATTAAGTAGTGAGAGATTTTGGATGACTACATTATGGCAGGTCAGTTTGGAGTAGAATTACTATGAAAACAGTGAGTGGGTATTGGATTTTTATTGGTTAACGGAAAATTTGTGGTATGTCTCCTTTTATAAGCAGGCAAAAAATGTAGTCAAGGGTATTTTTGCAACGATGGAAACAGGTTGTCTCAGAGTATGGGATTTTGAGTGATTGCTACGTTTTTTTTTCTCAAAGTGTACTTTTTTAAATAGAAAGGGCAAACTCAGCTTTATTGCTTACCTCAATTATAATGTCACCCCTTTTATTACGAGTTCAATTCTTTTGAATTTTGTATAAAAATAGTGTTTGCTCTTTTTCTTCCCTAACCACACATTATTTTGATAAACGGTAATCACTATTTTGTGTATATATGCTTTTTTCATTTAACAGATCATGGATTACCTACCGGTGGAGAGTGTTGAGAAAGTAACTGTTTACGACACAGTATATCAGAATATTCTCGGACAAGGCGTAAAGAAATGGGAAATTGAGAAAGACCTTGTTGACTTTCCTGTTGTGTCTGGTGGTGATACGGTCACCATAAAGCTCTCAGTCAATGGTCAGCTGTCTGGAAGACTGGCTTTTGTGATAGTTGCAAGTGCGTATTATAAAAAAATTTATTTTTAGCTCATATTGATTTTGAAATTGACAGTATTTGTAAACTGGTTGAAAAGGAAATTTAGCATTGTGAAAACACATTTAAGTAAATGTACCATTTGTATGGTTTGTTGTTATGCGCCGTAAAACCCCATACTACATACATACATACATAAACTCTGCATATGTTTATCTTTATCAAAGTCTCAGATTTTTCTTTTTAATGGGC
Source organism: Aplysia californica (assembly GCF_000002075.1). Lineage (NCBI taxonomy): Eukaryota > Metazoa > Mollusca > Gastropoda > Aplysiida > Aplysiidae > Aplysia > Aplysia californica. Next base: position 61,542 of record NW_004798325.1, read on the forward strand.
CTATGTATTGTGTGAATTACATGTTATCTTGTGTATCTACATATCACTAAGAAACAATGAAGTGAGACTATTCAAACATGCATTACTGTTGGTAGTTCATGTATCCTGTTCTATTCCTACAAGAAAAAGTTTAAAGAATCACATAGGGTAAACAAGTGGATCATCTTGTCAGACCCAGAATGGTCTCTTTTCTGGTATACCCATGTTTGCTTTCTTTTGCTAAAAATGACACTTGCGTACGATTTTTACACTTTCCCCTTCAAATGTACTGTGAGCAGCTTTTCAGTTTGACTTTTTTTCTCTTTTTTTGGAACAGCTGATGCTACTCCAAAGCCTGTGACACTCAAGACTCGTGTCTTCAACACAACATTTGATTTCAATGATCAAGGGATTGTTACAAAACACTACAACAATCCGTCGAACCTTCGACTAGAACTGTTCCATCGACACAAAGAAGAGGAAATTTCTTTAGAGGTTTGTAACTATATTTTTTAGCTCTGTCATTACAAGTAACAGGGGATCATCTCTCTTGTCTTATTGGCTCCTAATTTTGCTCTCTACAGTTGAGTTCTGAAGACGGAGAATAATTCAGGCTGCATGTTCTTGGTTTTAGTGTTCCACAGCATGGATGATATCAGTATTGATTTAGCTAAATGTTCATTTTTATCTGGGGTGCTTCTAATCTTAGGCACTTATATGACCTATTTTTGTTGCAAATGAAGTAAAACTCTAACTAAGACTAAACTAAAACAACAAAGGAGTGTTAGATAGGTTCAGTTATAGTTACCTTCCTTTAAAATTTGTGTTACCTGGTACATACTTTAAAAGAGTATTTTCTCGGATGTGGACAAAGACGGTCAAAATTTCCTTTGTGAGAAACGCAAACTGGTAAGGTTGCTCAAAACTAAAATTCATACGAAAATGAAATGTCAATAACATACTGTTACACTAACCGTTTGCACCGCAAGAAATACTAATGTACTCTCTAGGACTGCCACCAGTAGTTACTAGTACTAGTATGTAGGCAACCCAAATGATGTATCTCTCTCTCACCGGTGACTGTATTGTCACTGAGTGTCACTGCTAAGCAGAGATGAATCATTCATGTCTCCTACAAGCTCTGTGCCTACTGTCTGCTGTGTGCTACTATTTGTAGTTCTGGGAGTCACATGGGTACTAGTACTGTATTACACCATGATCTTTGGACTTGGCACAAGTGACTGTGTTCTACATACAACACATCAATTTTGGCGTCTGGCTGCAAGAATATCCTCCAGGGAACTTTATAGTTTTTCGGTGAAAAAAACTCCTTGCGTAAAAACACCCTTAATAGTGACGATGCAGGATGAATTGTGTGAGGGACCATGTCATGCAGAGGTCAGAGTTTACTCTTGTCAATTTTTGTGTGACGAGTGTACCCTGTACTGTCACCGGTCTTTTCTGCCAAGGCATGATCATACAAAAGTGATCGTTCTCAAGTGTCAAGAATAAGATCTCTGTCATCACTGATATTGCATGACATCCTTCATGATCCTGAGTTTACAGAGCTCTTGATCCCTAAGGCCTTGCGTTATACAGTCGAACCTGCCTTAATGGAAACCTGTGTAAAACGGAAACCTGTCTGAACGGAATCTCCCCGCTCCCCCCTTGATATATTCCTCTTTAATTACCTGTATAAAACAGAAACCTGTCCAACGCGGAAACGGAGAGAAAAATCTGCTCCCTTCCGAGGGTTTCACCTGTCTAAGACGGAAAATGCTTTGCCCGCTCAGCCCTGATTTGAAACAAAACTCGCAAGTTTGGTTCCGACGGCTCTAAACTTAACGCTATGGCCATGCTGCTGGCCGAGGAAGGGGAGTACGGGTGCAATTTGGGGGTAGATGTTACCCCATCATGTGAGCCCTGAGTGATGCAGATGGTCAGTGTAGTGTGGGTGTGAAATCTCACGACTGCCCGTGAGAGTGCTCGAGTCGCGAGCCATTTCGGAAACTTTCTTAGGTAGCCAGAAGCCAGAGGTGTGAAATTAGATTGACCAATGCCAGCCGAGAAAAGATTTCCTCGAATCGTTGTTACATGATGGCAGTGAGGGGTGGCACTGGTGGGTGGGGCTAAGGGTGGAAACACAGGAGATGTTCAAACGTTCCTGTTTTAATAGGTCAAACAGTGGTCGTATGAAAGTCAAGCACTGGTGGTAATTGGATCAGTAAGACTGACGCAGGTCATTATCAGTGAATCAGAGAGGATAGCAGCTGAGAGGAGTTTTGATCACTGCTGCCTCATGGGACCAAGCGATCCTTGATCCCACCGGCTGGGCCTTTGATCCCCCCAACCTCCATCTCCCCCTAAATTCCCCTGTCTAAGACGGAATTTTTTTCTGGCTCCCTTGCGATTCCGTCTTACACAGGTTCGACAGTACATTATAAACATGTGTCATCCTAGGCATATTGTTTCGACAAAATTACAAGCAAAATACTATTGAGAATTAATCTATGTCCTGACTCTGTATTCTCATGGTCAAAGTTGTCTCTATGAAAACTTTTCTTTCAAAAGGGTCAACAGGAGATGTTAAAACTTGCCTTTTTTTGTTGCAGGATGTGCTAGTGAGGCAGAGTCTTAGCCATGCGGTACATATGCCAAGTGTCACAAAGTTCCATGAAGATTACATTCCTACGTACGAAGATATGACCAGACCAGAGAGGGTGGCTAAGGTCAATTACACTATCTTCCGATCAAGTTTCATTGGCAATGTAAAGTGTATCCTGGCTGAGCACAACCATGTGGATTTTGCCAACAATGTGTGGCATTGGAATCTTCGCGAAGTCCTTGTGGAGGAGTGTTCAGAGGGTGGTCTGGAAATTGAAGTGCCGAGGGTAAATGATGAGTCGGAGCGAGAAACTCATGCAGTGCTAGTTGAGGACTCTAAGTTTTGGAAAAATGGAGACTTCCGTTTTACAATTGCGGGCTATTATGCTGTTGTTGGTATCAACAGAAATACATTCACCAAAAACTTGTGTTCTCTGGGTCTCATATCTATCACTGGCATGGAGAAAGACTTTACAATGATGAGTAACGCAATTACCAACAATGCTGGACGCTTCATGATGAATATGAACATTCTCGGCCATTCAGAGTACTCACCACAGGTCACAGGTGATATGGCCCTAAATAAGATCGTGGACAATAGCCCCAATGTGCTGAGTGAATTAAGCCACCATACTCCTAGCACATATGCAGTAGCAGTACGAGGTCTTCAGAAAATTGGGGGCTATCGCAATTTGTTTGACAACAAAGATCTTGAGTATGAGCTTGTAGCTGGTATTGAGACTCTGTATCTTGATACACATGTCAATTTCACATACAACTACTGGGGCTATAGCGATGAGACCACCATTCGAAAACGCATTTTTGACTTTGATGACTGGAACAACTATGTGATTGCTGATTATTTCCCGTACCTGACGCTCAAAGACGTCACCTCCGCCGCTGCTGTAGGTTCACCTGCTGAGATTATACTGGACCCAAGTAGTCTTGGAGGGCGGGTAGAAAAGTCTGTGACACTAATTGATATAGGCAAACCGTACATTGTTGAGTCAGATCTAACGGTTATGCCTGGCTACACCCTGACAATTCCCCCAGGTACGGAGCTTCAGTTTAGGCCTAATGTTGGCATCCTTGTATTGGGGCGTCTTGTTGCTAATGGACTTCCCTTTGGACGAATCAAGATGAGACCTTTTGATACAACCCTTGTTGATCCTTTTGCCTCACATCGGATAACTAGGCATGCTGGGGGTGGTGGGAGAACGTCAGAAATTGCCAATGTAAGGCTTCGAGGGGACGGCACCCTCTTCCACAATGCCGGCTTTTTGGAGCTCTACAACGCCTCCAGTCATAGCTGGAACATGATGTGTGACAGTCAGTTCAACGAGAAGACGGCAGAAGTTGTTTGTCGTGAGCTAGGGAAAGAGACTGTTAATGTGAAGGTCCGGTTTACTCATTTGTACGATTATTACATCTTTGGGAAGCCCATGTATTTCCGCAAAGAGTTCTGGTTCAATAAGTACCACTGTCGGGGAGATGAGACCTCTCTGAATCAGTGTACGACCAGATACAATTACAATTTGCTGCCATGCATTTTTGCTGCCAACTACACCTTTATCACTTGTGGGGACCGGAATTTGGAGCCTGAACTACAGTACTGGGGGAATATTCGCTTTGCCAAGAAATCATTTGAGGAACAGCCGTTAGAGGCAGACATAGGCAAAGATCAATCCATAATGAGCTATGTGGACATTGAAGGAGCAGGGATGCTCCATGGAGAGAAGGTTGGTGCCATTCAAACGACATACGTCACGCCTGAATTTAAATATATCAACATCACAAAATGTGCAGAGAATGGCTTCGACATAGTAGCCCCAAGGCAACCTCTAGTTCTGGAGCACCAAAATGTTACAGGAAACTTGGGTTATGGCATCAACGTGCTAGTTTTGAACGGCGAGTCTAGTATACGTCGATCCTCCTTCCTACCGAATGGCCCCAGCACCATCCCGTACAACGTCTATGGCCTTGTCGATATCTGTCGCATGGAGAAGGAGATCCAGCTAGAGACTCGCCTCATCCTTTTCTACAAGTATGGACCTAACAACAGAGACTGTGTTAAGATCATCAGGTAAGATTATTCTAACCTTTCCTCTGTGTAGAGCGTTTGCAATTAAAAAATTTTTGTTTGTTTGTTTGGTGTGTGTGATTTACAAAAGACATATTTTGCAAATGATGTGAAGAACCACATGCATCATGAACAAACTTGTTTATATGTTTAAAGATAAATGTTTGGTTAATACAATTTAAGTTCTCCTCAAGTACAGCTTCTTAAGACTGGCTATATTTTGGGCATTGTTTGAGAATATTTCTACTCTCTTTATCTGCTTCTCAACAATGTATTTAAATGAGTGGTTTTGGTTGTGCCATAAAACTCATGCGCTTTCTATGTATAAGCACTTATAACAACTGCACAGTAACTAAGATTGTCATTGGGCTTTTGGCAAATGCATCATTTACATTTACACAACATCCACCCTGTGCTTTGATGCTGAAGCCAGTGGCTTCATGTTAGAATTTTGAACTCATGTACATGACACCTCAACGTTTTCCTCACGTAAGCTGAAGTCTTAATGCTTTTTCAATGGCCAGTGGCTCAGAAAATGGAAACTGATGCTGTGAATGGCTGTTTTCGTGGTGTGAGATTATATTTTAATATAGTTTAAAAAAAAAAAATTTTTAAAGAAAAAAAGGGACCAATGTAATGGACCATAACTCAGTCATCTTTGTACCAATTTGACAAAACTTTGAAAAATAATAAAATTTAACCAAGCGGATTTCTGATTTATCAATTTGAAGAAAATCAACCTATGTGTTCAACAATTGTCAAATTTAACAAAAATTCAACCAAAATTCTAAACTGAGTGAAATGCAAAACTTTACGACTTCTTAGAAACCTATCGTAATGTGTATTGTGCACGAAAGAGAAAAAAATATTTAAAGCTGACATTGCCATAGATAGTGTGTCCAAAAAAGAAAAATGACCCTCTTAAAGTGCCATGCTTTTCTCTGACTTTTTTTTTTCTCCAAAAGACAGAATCTTCAGAAACAATCCACAAATGAACTGTTGAAACCCAGTGTTATAATACAGAAGGTCCAAAGAATCGACCCAGAAACATGTCACAGGGTTATTCAAAATTTCAGCCGTTCATTCAAGCTAGTCTGGAGAAAAATGATCGAAATCTAAAGCATATAATTTGAATAGCCACGGTCTTCCCTTTGTTTAGGAATGCCAGATTCAAATAAGTATTGCCCAAATATACATTATAGCTGATTTTTATGAAGTTGTTATGTTTTGCGCTTCCCGCAATGTTTGTAGGAATGGTAAAAACTTAATATTTCTCGTATACATGAGTTTATTTTCTTCATATCAACAAATTTGACGTCCCCTTGGGTAAATTTTATTTGTTCAAAGTTTTGTTGAAATGGGTAGAAAGATGACCTAGTTTGTACCCTTTAAACAGGTCCTTTTTTTTTTAGACTTCCTGTATTTTTTTGCAGCTAAGCCAATATTACTTTTCATAACCTTTTATTTTGAACAAAACTTTTTCAGTGTTCCTTCCTTTTTTTTCAACTTGTTGATGTGGATTAGTTCTTGAATATTATCATATTGTGTGGATCTGCGGATCTTTGGTGAATTAGTTCCTGTATGTATGAATTTTTTTTTTTTCCCTGAAACAAAAATGCTAATTTTTTTTCTTTTCACAAAAATATTTCAGCTCTCGCAAGACTATTGGTCTCCGTTTCCTTCAGCTCAACTTGTTCCAGGAGGACTTCTCAAGAAATGTCATTCAAATTTTTGATGGAATGGATATACGGTTGGAGAATCGTCTCGGCAACATCATGGCCAACAGTAGCCAAGATGAGATCCAGCAGATTTACCAGAGCACGGGCTCCACCATGTCTGTTCACGTCCATGCCTCTGTCAGTCACGGATCCTATGGCTTCATTGCTGAGGTGGTCAGGCTGCCCCCAACTGGGCTCACATACCCCAGTAAGTATTTTTGTGTCTGTCATTTCCAGAAAACTTCTTAATGTGCAGAGAATATAAAATGTTCTATTTTCTTTCTTATACCTTTTAGTTATTTCTGTCATTTTATTTTTGTCTAACATGAAAATACTGTAACTGAGTTACGGTGCTTCTCTCCAACTTGTGACTGGTGGGAGGGCACAACTGGTAAGTTCTCCTTTTTTTCTATGATTTTATTGCTTCTGTCTGTCTTTCTTTCTTTTCTCCAACTCGAACAGACTCTTCATGTAGATTGCTTTTCTTAAAGCAAGCTAATAACAAATGCCTTCTTGACCTCAAAACTGTCTTGGTTAGTAGTATGGTTCTTGTGTGTCATGGATGGTGGGTTGACATTTAGGTAAGAGGTGTTTTCTGCTCTGTCTATTTATTTTTAGTGTTTCTTGTTGTGCTCAAGGCCATCTGTGAGTGCTATCTGTGCTGATTCAGCATAATCTAAGCTTCACAACCTCTGTATGTCTATTTTAATTTTTATGTATGTGATGAGGATTTCGAAATGAAGTTGGCTGCAGTTTTGTTCACAGTATATGACAGCTCATTGTGGCTGCCTTCTAAACTTTTCCTTCTTTTTTCATCTGTGTTAACAGACAGCGAGGTGACTCACCTAGTGGAGCAGTCAGAGATCAGAGGCAATGAAGACGGAGCAATCCAGTACAAGAGCGTGGGGGAGACCAACCCGTCTCTGTACATTCAGCATTGTTGGATCTCTGCAAATGGCTACCCTGTCCTCAACCTGACCTCCCCTCCGTCCATTGACTTGTCCCTGCAGAGTGTCATCAGCTTTAGATTCTCACACAACCAGGTAATTTTGCATATGGACACACTATGTACTACAGTCGAACCTGCCCTGACGGCCACCTCTATAAGACGGCCACCTGTACAAACGGCCACTTTCCATTTCCCCCCTTGCGTTTTTCCTATATAATTTAACCGTGTAAAACAGGCACATGTCCAACGCGGCCGCGGCCACCATAATTGAACACACAACCCCTATCATACTAAGCAATAATACCTGTCTAAGACGGTCACCTTAGTGACTCCATTCCGTTTTGTCATAAATTGTGCATTGGCCCCTGGCGTTGTGGGCAAGCCGTCATAATTCAATCACCTGTCGTTGTTGTTGGGTAGTCCCTCCAACCGATCATGTTGCGTAGACCTCTCCCACTGTTGACCAATAGCTACCAATTTTCAGCTGCTGGTGAGGTAAGCGTGTGATCCCTCATAACCCATAAGCCCCGCCCAGAACTCATACACAAATCGTAAGTGAGATGAGTGGTCACTGTTTACCTAGTCTGAAACAAAGTAACAATGGACGTCAACATGAACTTGTTACAGAAGCGTCGCTCGTTCTCCGAGTGGTGACGACCCATGTGTTTGTTTTAACATGGCACTCAGTCTTCCTTGTCTTATACATTTCGTTTTAATGTCACCCTTGTGCAAAATCAGCTACAAAATAAAAATTACAAACGAAATACAAACCAACAACAACAACACCAACAAAGACAACATAATGGGCTACTTTCGATTGGGGCCTCAGATGGGAATGGTTTGTTTTCTTTATCTTGATCAGTCCTGCCTAAGACGGTCACCTGTCTTATGCGGCCACTTTTCTCCTTGACAATGGGTGGCCGTCTTACACAGGTTTGACTGTACTTACTATACACTACTAGGTAACTTTGCATATGGACACTCAACTCAGTACACTCGACTAGGTAATTCTGCGTTCTAATGCACCATTCACTGCAGACTACCAGGTGATGATGTGTATTGATTTAATAAAATACTGCAAAGAAACTTTACACACAGACACTCGACTTACGATTTTGCATGGAGATACTTTACACACTTTCAGGTAAAGCTACTTTTCAATGTACTACATACTACGAGGTAATGTTGCACTCTGACACACTGTCCAAACGGGTAATCCCACTCACTCTTTCTTTACACTTTACTCACAATACATTATTGAGTGATGTTGTGCACAGACACAATACACATTACAAGTGTATAAATGCACACCATGGGGGATAAAATACTTATATACCCCCCCCCCCCCCCATAAATCCTGACTTTTGAAATGAGAATAATGTTTTTGTATCGCAGTGTGTTAATCCTAGCACAAAATAGGTTGCTGGACTGGGGCCAACAGCAGTGATATTTTTGTATTTGATTCAGATGTAGTATTTTTTGGTGATAGATTCTAGTATTATAAAAAATAATTTACCATGTAGTGGCCATGAAGAGACATTCTGCAAAGAAAAATTAGCTTTCTTTCTTTTTTCTCTTAAAGTGGTTTTTTTTTTTCTTTTCTTCCTAAGGTGACCCACAACAAGGGAGGTATGTATTTGTTTGCCCACACATCGGCCATCAACTCTGCTTTGAGGGGCAACATGACTAACAATGTATTTGCTTTTGGGTCTCATGGAGAAGCGCTGAATGTGTCCGGCCACTACTTTGAGCGACTCATGCTCCATCAAAACTACTTCTATAACTACACTGCAGGTGAGAGACATGGAAATTGCCACTGTTGTCCATTGTTCTTTATAGAATTGCTAACCCCCCCATTGTTACCCTCAGTTCTTTTTGTCTGAATGACCCATTATTATTTTTGTGTGCTTGTTGTATATTTTAAGAAAGAAATAAATCTCCAATTTGTGAGCGGTTGGTGGATGCTTTTGTTGTGTTTGCTCCTTTTTTTCTATCAAACCTCCATCATCCCTATCTCTCTTCCTTTTTTTTTGGTATGTTACTCAATAGTAAATGTGTAATCTTCCACACTTAAATTACCTGTTTGTGACTTAACAAGTGCAGTAAGATTCTTACTAAAACTAAAGTTCTGATTTCCTCCTGTCATCTCATAGCATCTACAGATGTGAAAACAAAATATTAATGAGTGTGTTGTTTGCAGTTTTCAGTTCATGTTTTTTATTCTTTTCCTTTTTTTTTTACAGCACAGAGGTAGGATACGGCATGGCTGATCAATCAATGTTGACTCTTACTGGGATTTTTTATTGTACTTTTTAAATTGTGTTTTTGTAAGCTCGTCACTAATGTGTGTTTGTGACTTACTTGTCTCAAAATATTTACTTAAGCCTAAGACATTTTTTATGGCAGAGTTCTCAAAGACCAAACAGAATTTTACTCAAAAATGAAAAGCTTGCTGTTTGACTCTTTTCTCGCTTCAGAATAAAAAAAGGCCTCCTGAAACTGCCACTGAGTTTATTGGGTTTTGGGGGGGGGGGGTTTAAGCTTCATGTTTAGTCCAGTAAGTTATAGAAAGTGTGTGTGTGTGATGTGTTTTAATAATTTCAAGCATTTAGCAAACTTCCCTTAATCATTTGGTACAACGCATTTATTTTGTTGCAGGGGATTACAGGGATATCATCCATGTGAAAGATGTTGTGGTCAACTTCACTCATTGCTATATGCTGCGCAATCTGGGGCATTATATTGTTCACACTTATGACAGGTGAGAACATAACACACATGGTACATCATAAACGTTTATGACGGGTGAGAGATTGTAACACAAACGGTACATTATAAACATTCATGACTGGTGAGAGATTGTAACACAAACGGTACATTATAAACATTCATGACTGGTGAGAGATTGTAACACAAACGGTACATTATAAACATTCATGACTGGTGAGAGATTGTAACACAAACGGTACATTATAAACATTCATGACTGGTGAGAGATTGTAACACAAACGGTACATTATAAACATTCATGACTGGTGAGAGATTGTAACACAAACGGTACATTATAAACATTCATGACTGGTGAGAGATTGTAACACAAACGGTACATTATAAACATTCATGACTAGTGAGAGATTGTAACACAAACGGTACATTATAAACATTCATGACTGGTGAGAGATTGTAACACAAACGGTACATTATAAACATTCATGACTGATGAGAGATTGTAATACAAACGGTACATTATAAACATTCATGACTGGTGAAAGATTGTAACACAAACGGTACATTATAAACATTCATGACTGGTGAGAGATTGTAACACAAACGGTACATTTTAAACATTCATGACTGGTGAGAGATTGTAACACAAACGGTACATTATACACACTTATGATAGGGAGATCATAATGCAATTGGTACCTTGATACAGAACACATAACAGGCTTATAACAGGAGAGAACATAATGTAAATAATACATAACACTCTTATGACGGGAGAAAACATAACACAAATGATACATAACACAGAGAACATAACACAAAGGATACATAACACACTTATGGCAGGAGAAAACATAACACCAATGATACATGACACAGAGAACATAACACAAATGATACATAACACAGAGAACATAACACAAATGATACATAACACACTTATGACTGGAGAGAACATAACACAAATAATATGCATAACACACTTACGACAAATGAGAACATTATGCAAAAGATAGCATTGTCCACACTGTCAATAGATTAGAGATTCATTTGATTTAGTAAGTGTTTTACAGCACTCGCAGCTGCATAAGGTCATATGAGCACTAGTTGGTTGCATTCGCAATAGTTCACAGCACGGCTTGGCCTAGGTCAATGATGAGATTTAAAATGATAAAAATCTGAGGTTAAAATGAGAGATTGTAGCCCATAACATTATAATAATAACAGGTCCTAAATCATCTAAAATATGTAATAGGGGGAATAAAACGCCTACAATACGAGAAAAAAACCCAACAACCCCCCCCCCCCAAAAAAAAAAAAATTTTTTTTTTTAAATTTAAAAATAAACGTTGTGTACTTTGCTGTTATCACAAAGGAGAACACACTGCTATACGTTACATTATACAGGCGCCCTCGGTAAGAGTTTTAGCATTGGACAAGCAATAATAAAACTTGCTAGAAGAACTCCAAGCTTTATCAAACAGTGCCCTGGGTGCTGTCGTGGCCTAGAGGTTAAGGTGTTCGCCCCTCTTTCAATAGGTCCAGGGTTCGAATCTGAATTGCAATGGAAAATTTTCTTCTCTAAGATTGTCTCCTTTCACATCCTTTCCAGCTCTCTAACAATGTTCTGTGGTCTGCTTTCGTCTCCATCTTCTGCCCCCACCCCCTCACCTCCTTTGCTCCCTCCTCTGGGTTCCTGACTCTTTCTGCAGCCTTTCTATTGCTACTCCTTGGCTCCTTCTTACTGCTGTCTTTCAGCCACACCCGTGATCTTCAGGAAGGAAAAATCTGCACCTAGCTTTGTTGGATAAGGGCGAAAAATCTTGGCGGTCCTGTGTACAAGTTGCGCACGTTAAAAGACCCCTTGGTGGTCCAAAATGGATAAGAGTAGGCTGTGGCCACCACTCAGGGTTGGTGATTTTTTTGATTTTTTAAATAAAAATTTTAAAAATCGATTTAAAAAATTTTAATAAGATTTTTTACATTTCAATCGAATTTTTAAAATTTTTTTTAAAATGTCGACACAGTTTGGGATTTTTGGTGGCGAAAAGTATGTTCTTTTAGTGCAAAATGCATTGTCTTTATTTTAACTAATGATTAATTTTAGCAACTGCAATTTTAGAAAGCCTTAATCTGCTATATCAGTGAATTATGGCTACAGAAAAAAAGAAAAAAATGTCAGTCTAAAAGGAGGGGGGGGGGGGGGGGGGGTAATTATGCATAGAGATAAACTTGCATTTTATTACAGTGTGTGTGTGAGCGCGCGCTTGTGTTTGTCTAAAAAGAAAAAGAAAATGCTAATTTCAATGATGAAAAAAAAAGTAAATTGAAAACTGTACTATTTTACTACTTACAGTGACAGGGGGTAAAGCAGACTTTTAAGCAATTTTAGTCTACTAAACCTTATATCTGTTTTATAAAACCAAGGAAAGGAATTCTGAATGTTTAAAGATGTAAAAACAGAATACATTTTTTTAAAGTGATTTAAATCAGAGTTTTATTTTTAAAATCAAGTTGATTTAAATTTAAAAAATCAACTGATTTAAATCGACCTGATTTAAATCAACCCAACCCTGGTTTTCAATTATGAAAAAAAGTAAATTGAGTACTGTATTATTTTACAGTGACACTGTTTTATAAAACCAAGGAAAGGAATTCTGAATGTTTAAAGATGTAAAAACAGAATACTTTAAAAAAAAAGTGATTTAAATCACTGAGTTTTATTTTTGAAAATCAAGTTGATTTAAGTTTTTAAAAAATCAACGGATTTAAATCAACCCAACCCTGGTTTACTAAACCTTATATATCTGTTTAATAAAACCAAGGAAAGGAATTCTGAATGTTTAAATATGTAAAAACTGAATACATTTTTTTGAAAAGTGATTTCAATCACTGATTTTTATTTAAAAAATCAAGTTGATTAAAATAAAAAAAATCAACTGATTTAAATCAACCCGGCTCTGATTTCAATTATGGAAAAAAAAAAGTTAATTTAATACTGTATTATTTTACAGTGAAAAGGGGGAAAGCAGACTTTTAAGCATGATTATATTAGTCTACTAAACCTTATATCTGTTTTATGAAACCAAGGAAAGGAATTCTGAATGTTGAAATGTGTAAAAACTGAATAAAAATAAATTTTTAAAAGTGATTTAAATCACTGATTTTTATTTTAAAAATCAAGTTGATTTAAATTTAAAAAATCAACTGATTTAAATCAACCCAACCCTGCCACCACTCGGGCAAAATTCAAAATTTCCTACCCACTGAAAATGCTTAGTGTGTCCCATATGCTTATATGACCATATAATAATAATAATAAATAGCATTTATACTGCGCATTTCCATTTCCTAAAAGATACTCAATGTGCATTACAATGAAAAAGACATCACATCTTAAAAATTAATCGACACAAATGTGTACGTAAAACAGAGTATTATACATATAATATAAATGCATATGTGTAAAATTTTATACCAGAAAAACAGTCTCGCAGTGAGGTTGAAAATGTGTTCACTAAAAATATACAATGCAATATAAATTCACGAACAGTCAAAATACAGTTGAAACGTGAGTAACTAGAAACATTCATTAAAACATTAATTCTATACAGATAGAAAAACATTTCCGTTCTATCTCTCTCTCTCTCTCTCTCTCTCTCTCTCTCTCTCTGTCTCTCTCTCTCTCCCTCTCTCTCTCTCCCTCTCCCTCTATCTCTCTCTCTTTCTCTCTCCCTCTCGCTATCTCTCTCTTTTCTCTCTCTTTTCTCTCTCTATCTCTCTCTTTTTCTCTCTCTCATTCTCACTCGCTATTTCTTCAGTCTCACAGTCTGGCATACACATGCATATATATCACAGTACATCATTATGACAGGTATGCTTTTGTGAATAAAAAATGCTTCAGCTGATTTTTGAAAATGGAAATTGTTGGGGCAGATCTTATTTTATATGGGATTTCGTTCCATACCTGGGGACCAAAGAACAAAAAGGAACGCTCGCCATATGTTTTGGAGTTTTGTTTTGGAGTTTTAAGAATTAGATTGTCAGAGGCTGATCTAAGGGCTCTAGGTGGATTATATAATTCCAGGAATGTTTTAAGATAAAAAGGTGCACTATCATTTATACATTTAAAACAGAGAACGGCAGTTTTGTATTTAATCCTTTCTTTTATTGGCAGCCAGTGTAGTTCTTTCAGAATTGGTGTTACGTGGGCTGATTTCTTTTGTTTCATTATCAATTTTGCTGCTTGATTTTGGAGTACTTGTAACTTTGATAGTTTTTGGGATGTCAAACCGGACAAAATAACATTACAGTAATCTAACTTTGATAAAATGAGTGTTGTTACAAGTGTCTTGGCTGCTGCTTTAGTTAAATAATTTCTTACACTGCCAATTTTCTTAAGCTGAAAGTAAATACTTTTGCTGAGCTGGCTTATTTGGGAGGACATAGACATATCATAATCCAACTGAACCCCTAGATTTTTAAGATTTCTTTTTGAACGAATGGTATGGTTATTAATATCAATTTGTAGCTCTGGGAGATTTTTAATGGCTTTTGTATTTCCACTCAACATTATTTCCGTCTTGTCATCATTTAGTTTCAATTTATTGCTGGTCATCCATATTTTTAAATCTCTAGTACATTGTTCAGTAGAGTCGACTAAAAGTGGTATTTGATCGAAATCAATAGACTTATAAATTTGAGTGTCATCAGCATAAAGATGGTAATTCATGCCATGTTGTCTTAAAATATCAGCAATAGGTTGTGTATTCATTGTAAACAAGACAGGTCCAAGAACAGACCCCTGAGGAACACCACATCTAAGCAAAACATTATTAGAACACATGTTTCCAACCACAACTGCTTGTGTTCGATCCTTAAAATATGACTCAAACCATCGCAGGACAGTACCCTTTTTGCCAAAAGTAGTATTTAATCTCTCAAGTAAAATGTCATGATCAATGGTATCGAATGCAGCCGAAAGGTCCAAAAGAGTAAGAAGACATACGTTTTTTTCATCAATATATTTTAAAATATCAGTACAGACCCTAAGTAACGCTGTCTCGGTACTATGGTGTGCCTTATATGCTGACTGATAGACTTCGCTAAGATTATTTGCTTTAATATGATGAAACAGTCTATTAGATACAACTTTTTCCAGAATTTTGGAAAGGAAAGAAAGATTTGAAACTGGTCTAAAATTTTTAAAGTCCTTTTCATCAAGTCCAGATTTTTTCAAAAGGGGTCTAATATGTGCTGTCTTAAAGCAATTTGGTACTGTGCCTGTGAGGAGAGAATCATTTACAATTTGGGTGATATGTGGAAGAAGTTCATGAAAACATTTTTTTAAAGGCTGGTGGGCATAGGGTCTAAGGCGCAACTTTTTGATGGACTATCTAAAATGATCTTTTTGATTTCTTCTTCCGTTGCTGGAGTAAAATAATCGATGATTAGCCCTTTAAACTGATGGTAATTTGGGGCAATTGCGCACATTTTATCGAGCTCTTGTCTGATGGAGGTGATTTTTTTAGAAAAAAAGTCTGAAAAACTACTACAAAGATCTCTATCGGTGCCAGGGGGTAATATAGTTCTGTTTTGGTTGCCAAGCAGTTCACTAGAGACATCAAAAAGTTCCTTACAAGTTTTAACATTTTAAAATTTTGACAAAAAGAAAGTACGCTTGGCTTTGGTAATCATTTTACTAACAGAATTCTTCATAGTAATAAATATTCCCTTATGCACTTCAAGCCATTTGCAGTTGCGAGCGCCGTAAAACACTTACCAAAAAAACACCAAAAACCAGTGCCCTAGGGAAGGGTGCTTGCCCCCTGTTTACCTATGTTCACTCAACTGCAAAAGACAGGGATGCCATTTTTTAATTATTTGTTGCTTTCCTTGAAATTGGTTTTGAAAACAATTATTGTTCTCAACATTTTCTTTGTTTCTCCGCATATCAGTTGTGTCTGTAACCTGCCTTTTTATTTGTAAGCGCAACTTTGTAAATTTCCAGTTATTTTCACAAAATTCTTGTGGCATCCCTGAAATGAGTACTTTTTAGTTTTTTGTTAAGACGGAATATGAAAGTCATGGTGGTATGTGCCTAACAAGTGGATTTTTAATTAATTAATTTTAAAAAATCATTACTCCTTTCTGTTATTGCAATACAGGTATTGTCATTATCATATTTCCATACAAAAATCAAAAATATTTTTGTCCTTCACCAAACTGTGACAGAAGATTGACAGAAGATTGCTTTGAGAATTGCACAATCAGCTCAAACAGATTTTTTTTCTCTTGCTGCTCAAGTGAATTTTTTATTCTGCTAATGACATCATTTGAACACAACACCCCCCCCCCCCCCCCCCCCCAGTGATGACAGTACACAGTCCCAGCTTTTTGCCCGCAATGGTATCTACGACAACAATGCTACTGCCTTGAGGGAAAGCACCATTAAAGTCGGCTCTGGACGCCCCAAGTTTGAGAACAACTTTTTGGTTAACAATCTGAATGACTTTGAAATGGAGAGCTACCCTAAGGAGTTGTGAGTACTACCTCAAAGGTTTTTCTGCGTTAACGGTTAAGGCATGGTCTTTTTTTAGTTTTACAAGGGTGTTATTGTGAATAGAAGTGGTAAGGAATTCAAAAGTTTTTACGGCTCGGCTCATCTGCTCTTGTAAATGTCAATGTCTTTTATGTTTTTTGAGACTGACTGTCTAGGATTTTTGTTGTTCTTGAGTTTTTTTTGTTTTAGTAAGAGTTTTTCGGGGCTTGTTTGACAGTAAATTAGCCTTACTCAGCTCACACCACCAAATAACTCTCTCTCTGTCTCTTTCTCTCTCTCTCTCTCTCTCTCTCTCTCTCTCTCTCTCTCTCTCTCTCTCTTTCTCTCTCTCTCTCTCTCCCTCTCCCTCTCCCTCTCCCTCTCCCTCTCCCTCTCCCTCTTCGTCTCATCCACTTTCACACTGGTTTTGTGTATAGGCCACCACCAAGAATTTTAAGGGCTCTCCACCTATCTCTGTTCTGGGTGATCTTGTCTATCTCCAGCCAGCCCTGCATCTCCACCAGGGGCATCAACGTCTCCCAAGATTTATGACTTTTTTTTGTTCTTCTCTTGATGTTTCTGTAGCGACAGATTTGTTGTAAAGGATAACAGGTACTAGCTTACGCCCAGCCTAGACGACCAGGTGTTTTTGTTTCTAGAGGCACTGCTTGTGTTTTCATTAAGTCGCCAGTGTCAACACTCTAGCCCAACGTCAGCCCTGCTCTTAGTATCCTTTTTCTTTCACATTTATCATGCTCAGTGGGTGGTTGGTGGGTGCTCTTGTGTTGTTTGCCCCTTCTTTCCTATCAAACATATGTTGTCCTTATCTCTCCTTCTTCTTTTGTTTATATGTTACTACTCTCTAGTAACACCTCTAATCTTCAGCACTTTTGTGACCTAATCTTATTTCTAGTGCTGTAAGACTGTGACCAAAACTATTATACTCCTACTAATGTCTTTAGGAGCAATTATGCTTACGCTTTAGGTATTGCCTGAAGGTTATAAAATAGTAAGGAAAATTCTTTTCAAACCTAACTTTTGTTTTATAAACTGAACTCTTATTTCCTCAGGTCCCTTGGCCAAGATATCTCAGCAAAGAATAACTGGTGGGGTTCTGAGCGTCGCGCCTTTATCAGTGGTAAAACATATGACAACTTTGACAATAAAGATTTGGTGGAGATTGACTACTGGCCTCCAATTATTGACAGCAGGTCCATTATTGAAGGTAAATTGCTATTATTATGTTCTTGCTGCTGTATTGTGACTGTAATATCCTCATAAATACAAAAAAAAGCTTTTTTTGCAGAATATGCCAAACTGTTCTTCTGATATAGTTTGTTCTTCCTTTACTCTCAAACGTCTATAGTCTTTATCTCTCCTCCTTCCTTTCTTGGTGTGTTACTTATAAATAATACCTCTAATCTTCGACATTAATATGGCATAGTTGTGTTGCAAGTGCTATAAAATTCTTACTAAAACTGAAAAAAAAGGCAAGTGATGCACTGTTCATTCTAAATGTGCTCCCACTGGGTTGGGGAGTGTAATAGACCAATTGCACATCGGTGGGGGCTGCATTTCTTCTAATGTTTTTACGGCAGGCGTGACTGTGTGCAGGTATATTATGTGGGCAGTTTTGCTTTAGTGTATCATCTTTTTGAGTTACAGTCAAATCTGCTGTAATGACCACCTGTCCAAGACAATCATCTTTACAAAGGACCTTTTCCCACTACCCCTTGCGGTTTTTTTTCCCTATATGATGACACTGTTCATGAGGGCCACCTGTCTAAGATGACCACTTTACCCTTCAACAATATTGGTGGTCGTCTTGGACAGGTTTGACAGTATTTTTCTCTTTTCCTTCATTCTTACCTTTGGGCAAAGTACCTTACTTTGAAATAATTTATCTGGTGTGGTTTACTCCTTCTTTCCAATCAATCGTCCTTATCTCTCCTTTTTTTTCGTTCTATGTTATTCCCTTGAAACATCTCTTATCTTCAGCACTTGTATGACCCATTAATGCAAAAAGTGCGGTAATCTTATTAAGACTAAAAACTTATAAGTTTACTGTTCACCTTGTCCGTGTTATTGTGAAGAGTGTAGCGGCCCCTTCATCTTTGCTTGTACCACCCGACCTGCAAACTAACTGTGTGTGTACCTGCTGCACCTCACAGGTGACTGTCTGCCTGGCTGGGTGTTGGACAAGAACAGATGCTTCCGCTACATGGGGGGAGCTCTGCCGTTTGAAGAAGCCAAGTTGTTTTGCCAGGTGAGATGACGTACACTTCAGAGACAGAACCAATCACTATACGTGAGGTGTGCTGACCAAATGAGTTACTTCTCGGATCTTCGCCCTTAGATAATAGATATGTGAAATTGACAGAATTTGTACGATTTAAAAATACATTATATGTGTGGAGTTTGTACAATTTACAAGCAAGAAATAGAATAAAAGACTTGTTAAACTTTAAGAAAATGACATCCACTGATATCTACAAATTTACCCCAGTATTGATTTTCAGTCTATATTTTCATTCGTGGATTGCGAGAATAACTCATTTTGTCAGCATGCCTCACATATGGTTTCAGACATTGGCCAGTACCAGTTTTACCACAACAATTTCAGCAACAATCAAGGGAAGCTGCAGCAATATTTTCTTTCACCGTTTGGCTTTTTACCATTTGCAGGAGCACTATTTTTACCTTACAGCCTCTACCATTTTGGCAAAGGTAAATTAATGTGGGCCGAGTGTGTCAGACTAAATGGGTCTTTTCAAAATTATTGGTAAGATGGGAAATATTGGAAATGAGAAAAGTGATACCTGTGAAGAGTCATGGTCTGAATATATGAGTGGGTTGGATGAGGCACTACAAGGGTGCTTTGTCAGTAAAAGCGTGTGAAGGATAGGGGTAATAAGGATCATAGGTCATTATACATTTTTTATATTTATGGAAAGGTAGAATGGTACATTTATGGACCTGTCCAGATCAGTGCTTCTCCCTGTCTTGTTCTTGTTCTTGTTCTTGTTCTTGTTCTTGTTCTTGTTCTTGTCTTCTTCTTCTTCTTCTTCTTCTTCTTCTTCTTCTTCTTCTTTTTCTTCTTCTTTTTCTTCTTCCTCTCCTCCTCCTCCTCCTTGAAGTCCAGTGTCTGTCATATACTGGACCGTCCTGCTCAGTTCTTCTGTTGGCCCGAACTGCTTCTCCAGTTGTGCTAATGGGGTGGGCTTCATATGTTTCTGCCTTTGATAATGGACAGATCATAGATGGTGCCTTTTACTTGGAACTCAAGCCATGCATACACTCCAACATAATCATCATGCCACACCTCTCTCTTTCTTTCTCTTTTTCCCCTTTCTTTCTTCTTCTATTTTCTGTCTCTGGCGCTTGCTCTTCTCTTTCTCTCTTCTTTCTCATTCTTCTTTCACTTTTATTCCACTTCTCTCATTCTCTTATGTCTTTTCTTTCTCTTCCTCTGTCTGTCTGTCTGTTTGTCTGTCTGTCTGTCTGTCTGTCTGTCTGTCTGTCTGTCTGTCTGTCTGTCTGTCTGTCTGTCTGTCTGTCTGTCTC
>NW_004798325.1:81894-83179 GCF_000002075.1 Aplysia californica
CCCCCCCCCTCCAATTAAAAAAATAAATCTGGTAAGGGTGGTTTTCTCTCCCATCACACATGTATGGTCCTCATCTCTACAACTTTTATTTTTCTGTTTGTTCCTGCAAGTGCTGTAAAACTTTAACTAAAACACAAAATCTGACCTGGTGAGTGAGCTTGTTCTCATGCTTCTCTATTTTTGTACATATTTCAGTCTCATGGAGCTTTCCTCGCTGAGGCCAGAGACCGCGAAGGCTTCTTTAACTACCTTATCCGCCTCATGGTGAGCGACATGGACTGGTCCACCCGCGTGTGGGTTATGTCGGGCGCTGGGTCAGACCGATGCAGCGCTCTCGAAGTGCAGAACATTGTATATGAGCAGGACTGTGCCAGACGCTACTACCCATTTATCTGTGAAACAGGTAAAGATTGTAGATGAAAATGAAATAGATCTACTTTTGTTACCACTTTATCAGAAAAAAATTTAAAATTCAAAAGCTGTCCCCTCTTCTCTACGGAGAAAGGAGAGAGGGGAGTTGAACTTCAAGCAGTCAGGTAAGGACTGATGTGATCTTAAGTACTGTGTCTACTTAGCTGTCTGCTGTACTGCTTGATGCAGGACACACCTGTATATGTGGCTATTAACCCATAATTGCTTGATCAGGGCTGTTGCACAGGCCCTAGGCTTCATGCAAAGCTTGTGTGACTTTATATCTTGTGCTTTCATCGTCGGAGACTGCTTTCAATTCATTCTGACGTACTCAAGCTAAATGGGAAAAATATTGGGTAAAAATCTGAGTTATCACGGTTTATTTTCTTAACTGAAATGGAACTCTTCAAATATGTTTCCTCAGATCATGGGGGGGGGGGGCACTCATGGCGCAGGTAATATTGAAACAATACCAGTGGTGTTATACTTTGGACTCTCCTCACTGCTTAAAGACAAATGTGTCCTTGTTAGTAATCATTTTGGATTCACAAGCGTGAATAGTCACTGATTTTGAACATTTCTGTTGAAGCAAGCAAGTAGTGTTAAACCCAGATTACATGATCTTCAGGGGACAAGAGGATTTCTTGGTGTTTAGTAGATTTCGTGTTAAGTGAAATTGCTATGCACAGAATAAAAAGGGAAAAAAACCTTGCATTTTGTTGTTACTTGGAACATAAAACAAAGATTTTACACTACTAACCTTCTTTCACATGCCACTATAACAGGAATTAGCCAAACCTGTTCCTCTGCTCTGTGTTGTGATTCCTTCCGCAGCTTTGGGGCCCCGATGCGTTGGATTGGAATCTCACACTTC
>NW_004798325.1:84341-90687 GCF_000002075.1 Aplysia californica
TGTCTGTCTGTCTGTCTGTCTGTCTGTCTGTCTGTCTGTCTCTCTCTCTCTCTCTCTCTCTCTCTCTCTCTCTCTCTCTCTCTTTTTTTTTGTGAGTAAGACTTTTAGCTTCTTTCTTTCACTGACTACAAAATTCCTGCATAGATGTCCATTTCCTCACAATATTTAAAATCCTTTTTGATCTGCACACAATTGTGTTGCCTCTGTTTCTTTGTCAATATGAACTTGAGAACATTTCTGTTTTGTTTGCCCAGACCCATACGTGGAAATACCGGAAGAACTTGCATCGTCAATCCAAGCCATGATTATTGGTATCTGTGCTGGTGTTGGAGGCGTCATCATCATCATTATTGTTGTCATCGCCATTCTGTGGTCCATGAAGTCTAAGCGACGTGAGAAAGAGCGCTTTGAACGGACTGCCTCGATCCGGTCATCCCTGAACAACTTGACCAAGATCAACGGTTCCCTGCGAGGTACAAAGTCGTCCCTTATAATGTTGTCCGAGGGTCACTCCAGGCGGAGACTGAACGAGCTGGATGCAAGGTCATTAGATTCCTCTCTGACCAAGAACTCGAGTTCGGCCGTCAGTAACGGTATTAGTGGGAGTGTTCACAGTCTCCGATCCGACTCAGAAGTGGATGGAGAGCCAGAGCCTGCCCCTGCCAGACCCGATTATAGCAGGCAGGTACACAGCCTCAGGCCCGACAGGTCGGGTGGTCGTAACAGACCGGTAGCCAGGGTGGAGGATAGAGAGAGGGAGACGAACAGGGAGAGAGAAAGACAGGATCGGGAAAGAGAGAGGATGGAAAGAGAGAGAAGATTGAGAGATGCTGGAAGACGACCGTATAATTACAGTCAGAGGGATGAGGATGATGATGAAAAGAGAGGAGAGTACAAAGAAAATTCTGATGATGACTCTATTAGAAAAGAGAGCGATGATGAGTACTATGATGACATTAGCTTTGATGATGATGAGGAGGAGGGGGAGCAGGATGTCAAAGGCGAAAACCGTGGACAGGATGCAGATGAGGTTGATGCCAAATATTTGCACTATCGGGTCAACAGGTCGCAGGAGCATTTGTCGGAGAGGCCACCTTTGGGAGCAGCTGCTGCACACCCTGGCTTTGGTGCTAGGGGCAAGTCTCGGTCCCGGGACAACTTGTCTGGCAGTGAGGCTAAGGCAGGCCCACTTCCCCACAAAAGCAAGTCTCTGTCCAGTTTTGCTCAGCCAGATGATTCCATGAATAATCCAGTCAAACCGAACTTTCCACCACCTCGATCCTCCTCCAGGGATAATCTTCCCACCCCTCCTCCCGATCCACACTTTGTAGGCCCTTCCTCAGACCAAAACAGAAGGTACCAGCCAAGACCTGCCCCGCGACCCAAACATATACGGCCACATGATGGTGCCCTGAGGGATGATGTCTCTGGTGTGTCATCGGTGACTAGCGGTAGAGATGGCTACGCTCCAGGACACAGCCCTGCCCCTGCTCCAAGACAGAGGAGTTTAGGAAGCCAGGAAATCTTGTACAACAATGAACCTGGCCCGCGACAACCAGCGTATGACCCCAGCGATCGAGCCTCAGAGAGGTCAGGTCCTCTCTACTACAACATGCAAGGACCCACTGGAGATTCAAGGAAGGGTCCATTATACGACCCAGTCTATGGTGGCTCAGGGTCTCTGAGGAGCAGCCAAGGATTGCTATACGACCCAGTGTATGAGGGTTCTGATCGAAGCCGGTCCACCAACAGGTACGAGCCTGTTGACTACAGCCCTACAGACCCGAATCCGTATGGGAAAGATCAGATTCCGGATTCTGACTATATGCCACGGCCCTTAAGTAATCCAACGATAGGTCGCAGCAGAGAACGACTTGGCCCACCAACCCCAGCACCTCTGCCAAAACCTTCCCATTTTCGGCAGCCACTTGAGTCAGATCTTGACAGCTATGCACCCTCCATCCAGTCAGATGTGGATTACATGCCAAGAAAGTACCAGCCATCAGTAAATGACAGATTCAACGACCCACTACCCCCTAAGCCAGGAGCTTCATACACTCCAGAAACGTCCACTTTCTCAAACCGGCCACGAACCAGGGGCAGCCGTGAAGACCTCGTCTCTTTACCCCAGCCCCCTCCGTACAGCCAAGACATAGGCCGGCCCGTGCGGCCGTCTGCCAGTAGAGACAGGCTGGACTTGGGACCCCCCAGTTTCCACAGTAGTAGCGTGAGTGAAGAGCCCCCACCCTACTCCCCAGGGGAGGAACTTATGCCCAGTAGACACCGGGGGTCAACGGACATGCTGTATCTGGGTGGTAGAGGTGCCAGACCCAAGCACTCAGAGCCAGTAGAGACTGAAATTTG
This sequence comes from Aplysia californica, assembly GCF_000002075.1. NCBI lineage: Eukaryota > Metazoa > Mollusca > Gastropoda > Aplysiida > Aplysiidae > Aplysia > Aplysia californica. The sequence goes on from NW_004798325.1 coordinate 86,706, forward strand.
AAATGAATGATAACAGAGTGTTTTCCTATTATGACTGAAACGTGAAAGGGATGAATTTATTTCGGAACCTGAAATCTGAAGTGAGTGAAAATACTGACCATTTCTGTACAGAGACTGAAATGTGGAGAGGGCCCCTAGCATGGGTGCTACTCATCACATGAAGACACTGTGCAACTGTTCTTCAATGTTTGGAGGATTTTACTGACTGGATGGTTTAAAAAGTACCGTTTTTTAAAAGTCCTTTGTGTTTATACGCTGGTCTCTTGTTAGACATGTACAACTGCTTGAAGAGGCCATATGTGAGGCATCGTTGTGAAATCAGGCACTCATCAAAATAATGATATCGAAGAAAATGGCATTTCTCTTCCAGTTTGGCAATTTTTATTGAATTTTTATTTTTTGGCTCAGCACCTTTTATGTCTATATAAAAATACACTGTGCGTAGATTTTACAGAAAAACAATGATTAAAGCACAAAAAATGTTAATTTACAGTTTCCAAGGACTCTCAAACTTTGAAAGTCACCAAACTTTGACGGCCATTTCTTGCTAATTTTATCCCTGAAACTGGGTGACCCCCACTTCCTTCAATCTGAAATATCTCGACTTCTATTGAAGCTAGCTCGGTAATTCGAAAACAAGACAAATAAACAAGCTTTAAGACTATATCAATAACTCTATATGCCCCAAAACTGACGAGCGCCTGATTCCACCGCGTCGTGATACATACACTCTTGCTTTTTTTTTTCAGGGTAAGAGCTATGTTGAACTTAGTGAGACAAAACTTGTAAAGACCCTTGCCTTTGATAACATGGTCCTAGATCAATGGCTGAATGAATGGGTGATCTCTCGTTTGCTAAAAAAGACAAGACTTTGGACCACTAACAGTGACTCATATTTTTTGTGCATTTATTGTTTAGGTATGTACTTTTATTATCTTTTTAGAATTGCGTAGATATATAAAATGTAAAGCCTTGGATTCATTTTGTTCCTGAATGTGATTTGTGTAGGTGATTTGATTTGAGATTTTTAAGCCACAGCCTTTCTGCAGAATTTAGCCACTGCTTTCTTGATAATTTTCTCAATTTTCTTGTTGAATACACTACTGTTACCTGTACACAGGTGGACAAATATTTTTTTCATGATTTTATTGTAATGGTTGAAAATTTTGTAATGGTAGGGCCTGCTGTTTTACCCAGTCAAATGGTGGAAAATTGGAAATCTTTGACATTATGTGATGCTGTCTCGCATATATGTACGTTGGAATGAGGTGGGGGGAGGGGGGGGGGTTGCAGCACCTGAAGATAATTTTCTTAGCCTAATTGGTATGGATACTTGGCCTGCTGAAGAAGGATGTTCCATTAATGTTTCATCATGACCAATCTTCTGGTTGCCACAGAAATGATACAGTCTTTAATTTTTAACTGAAAAGCAGTCTGTGTCAGTTTACCAGTGGTTTGCAATTGCCCAACAGTTTTGGAAAATTAAAAACCATTCCAAACTTTTCCAGTTATTTTTAAAGAGGTGAAAAGTTTTTTTCCTCAACCTGTCATCATTGAGTATTCATTTGCTCAGCTGATATAAAGAGTTGGGAAAAAAATTATGCCTCGCAACTGTGTTTGCAAAATGGATAAAAAATTGCTGAACAGTGAAAACACTAGTGAATATTTAGTTTTAGGAATATAAACACATTCAAAAAGGCTTCCGTGGATCTTCCTCTGTTCAGCTTTGGAAGCACAGATACTTACAAGAGTGTTGTAGTTTGTACAGCAAAACCGATTCCACCTCAATTGCTCAAAAGTCTGGTTTCCAGGTGACCAGGCCCCACCCCCACCCCATCCTACCTTTTTTTTAAAAACGGTCTCTATTGATTCTGACTCGATCCCTGCCAAGGCGAAATTCATGAAAAGATTTATTGTGCTCAACTACCCTGTGCAATAAATAAATGTCTGCAGCACTTTCCAGTTTGTCGTTGACAGTGCTTTTTTTATATACGGTGAGGAGAATTGCTTCATGTGTACATGTATCAATCATGCCAATTTTTTTCATTTGTGAATATTGTTCTATGACAATTTTACTAAGATCAGTGATTTATTCTATAGTGTAAATGAGAAAAGAAGAAGCATATCATTTTCAGAAGTTATAGTCGTAATCTTTAAACATTGATTTTGATTGTGACATTTTTTTTAGAATGGAAAAACGTGACTGTCATTCATAGTTAAAATGATTTGTATGCTTACGTATTTGCCTTTTCTGAAAAGTTTCATCTTTGGGTCGGACAGAGATATATTTGGACCTCTCATGCTTTCCCCAGCCTTTACTAAGTAGTGTGTGTTGTAGAGAAATCAGAATGCCATAGTCTTAGGAATGTCGTGCGGAAAAGTTGGAACGTTACAGTAAAGCCTGTGTTTGGCAATCTAGTTGATCAAAGAAAGGCCTTCTTTGGAAATGGTTATGACCTGATTACCGAAGTACCGAAAGTGTGTAGAAAAGTAATATAATGTGGCACACCAGTTCAGCAAGTGCATGGCAGCAGTTGTTTTCTGTCATAACAAAAATCTACAAAACCTCAGTAAATGCATCGTATCTATAACCGAACTGCATGTTTATTACGTTCAGTTCTTCTCCATCCGGTGATAATTTCATGCAAATACATTATTTTAAGGAGCAGTTTTAAAGGGAAATTTGTGCTGCTGAAAAATTAGATGACAAAATTGGCTTCACGCAAAGGTGGAATGGCTTTCCATATACACACAAAGGTGGAATGGTTTTCCATATACACACAAAGGTGGAATGGCTTTCCATATATACACACAAAGGTGGAATGGCTTTCCATAGACACACAAAGGTGGAATGGCTTTCCATATACACACAAAGGTGGAATGGCTTTCCATATACCCACCAAGGGGGTTCTTCGCTACAATACGTTTTGCTGAAGCAAGTGGTCGCAGTGTCAGGTTGTATTGTACCAGTATTTTAATTTTTGTTTCACCTTTTATAATAATAATTAATTTCCCCACAAGTCCGGTGCTGTCTCCTCTATAATGTCCTTTCCTCTCATTTTTCTCTTCTTGAGGCATCGGATTGTACTTAAAAAAGCTGATACTAGGAGTTCAATACACTCATGTTCCGTCCTACCTCACTAGGCCTACTAGGCTGATGTTTTCATGAACTTTTCATACTGATTCCAGATATTATGTCAGGGGAAAAATGTAAAAAAAGATGACTCACGAATGAGCGTTTTGTTTCTGCAAAATTTGTAGATCTAGTATTCCTCTGTGAGTTTAAGTTGTTCGACAGAATTTTTTCACTTTTCTTTTTTTTTTTGGTCATCAAGGTGGTCACACAATTGCCGGGAAATTCAGGGTCAGAAATTTGAAATCTGAGTTTCCTCCCTTGGCTTGCTTAAGGGAAATGGGTTCACACTGCAGTCTTGTAAAGGAAGTTTATTGATTTATTGTAGCACTAGGTGCAGAACAGTGCCTTGCTTTATTATTTTTACTTTTGTGAGGGATAGTGTTTTGAATTATTAAATTTTTTTCTAAAAAGCTATTTGAATAATTGTAGAGGCTGTTTTCATTTTCAGTGTCATTTTCTATGCTGCTGTAGAAGTAAAGTGCATGTCATTTGAAATTGTACATTTGTCTCCTAATCTGTGAAATATACACAAACAAAACACTTTTTTGTGCTTTATAAAAACCAGCAGATGAAGTACATTGAGACATCCTTGTTGATTTTAGTTTGTTTTTTCCCCCTGTATCTTATATTATTATGATCGCTGTTCCTGCTTTCACTAACTCGCCACCAAGCATGAATGCCTTTTGAATGATAGCTACATCATTTCAATGTACAGCAAAAATTATAGTTTGTCAGTTTTTCAAAATGATGTACTTCTTTTTTTAAATGCTCAAAATGTCTCTCTGTCTGTTTGTCTGTCTGTCTGTCTGTCTGTCTGTCTGTCTGTCTGTCTGTCTGTCTGTCTGT
>NW_004798325.1:91593-142259 GCF_000002075.1 Aplysia californica
ACACACACACACACCTGTGCTAGACTTTAGGTTTCCAGTAAGTTATGACCTGGGGTATTTAAAAAATTGTGAATTTTATTCACAGAGGGTAGATGAATATGTGAATATGTAATAGTGGCCTTCAGTGGAACTACATCTCGCCTAGATGCTGACATAATAATATGTAGATATCCCACATATATTAGAATTAGAGATGTTAAAATGCATTTAATCTCTTTGCAAAGTCAAAATATCAATTTTTTTCAAATTGAAACTTATATAATTAGTTTTAGGTTGGTTGGCATAGGAAACCTTGTTTTTTAAATGACATTTTGTTACACTACATTGAAATCCTCGCTTGCATAATTGAACATCCAAGAGATTTCTAGTAGTTGTGCTTATCTTCATTTGTGAAGATTTATGATTTTTAAAGACGTAACTTTCTTATTTTACCGTTAAGTTTTCAACACAACTTTTACCCTGTTTACATTTTCCTCTTGAAAGTTGTTTATGATACTTTCAGAATTGAAATATAAATCTGTTTTGTAAGTCTTTTTTTCATGTGTTTTTTTTTTTAAATTTGATATGTTGCATAAATGTATTCATGTATAATGTGTTTTTTACATTCAAAATTTGTACACAGATCTATACATTATTATTATGCAGTTCTTTACCATGAAATATATTTGTCTCTCCCTCTACATTTTCTTTTTGATTGGAATTTACTACAAATGATAGAACTTAAGTGAACAAACTTTATTCAACTTCGTTCGATTCCCAAATTGGGAAGATTTTAATCTAGTGGTTTGGTCTTTCTGCTGGGATGTTGTATCATTCTCAGCCTGGGCTGGCCCAGAAAGCCAGAGTCAAAGCCCACCTCATAAATTATCTATCTAAATTATGTTGATGGGTGCGTCTAAGTGCCTACAGTAGAAAAAAAAATCACTGCAGTGTAGTTGGCCTTAGGGTGACTGGTCCTCTGAACATGCTGATGGTGTTTAGTATCTCTACTGTTGACAATAATTTGAAGAATCCTTCTGTCGTAAGTGATATTTATCAAGTTATGTTTGTGATTACAGTTTGCCCTTCAGTTTCCACCTTTGGTACTTTTCACATGGACTCTATCTCCGTTGTGTGACAAAATAATGTAAAAATCTTAGGCAGGATATTAACAGCAGATTTCAAATGCCATAATCTCTTTGATATTGCATAGAACTACTTTCTTAGGTGGGCTACATGTTATATTCATCGCCATACCTGGTATCTGATTTGAATGTGTCTACTTGTCAAACATTTTTTAAGTTGCTTTTGCTAGCCAGTTGATCCTCCACGTTCTGTTATGTTTTATGTGCTCCATAATTTGGTACTGGAGAGTCTACTCTGGGTCTTTCAGTCAGAAAAGTATATCTTTTGTTTGAATGAAGAGAGGCATTTCAACACATTAACATAAAGAAGTAAGACCTATTATGGGCACACCCCCACCCCCCACCCCCCATCCCCACACACCCCCACCCCCCATCCCCCATCTCCACACTTCCCTGCAAAAGCGCTTCTTGGATACAGACATCTGGCAGATGTCTAAGAAGAGATATTTTAAGAAAAGGCAGTGGATGTTCTTTTTTCATATATACAGGAACACTTTTCTGGGCTACCTCTTGCCTAATGTAAAGGGGCTGGAGGAGACAGACAGGATGTAATCTGGGACCAAAACTGATTGTGTTTTCCTCTGCCATCCTCCAGGTTCATAGTCTAGTTTTGTTTTGCTTCCTTTACATTCCAGTAAATGTAACAGATGGAGATCAGATTTGGCCTTTTGAGACGTCATCGCCTTCTGGGGATGAGAAAATTGTCTTTTACTTTTATTTGCAGTTTTCCTTGGGGTTTTTTTTTCCTGTTAAACTGAAAACCTGAAAAATTAAGGTTGTTTACCTTGACTACCAGATATCTGATAGCTTAGTAGCAGAGTAGTTCACTTGCAGTGAACTTGGTGAGTGGGAACTCTATATATATTTTTTAAATATGTATATATACAGTCATGAAAGTGTCAAAGACAGCCACCCATTGTTAAGGTTGTCGTTGATTGGTGGACGTCTTAGTTAGACAGTCATTATAGTGTAAGAAAAAATATAAGAAGAAAAGTGGGAAGGGGTTGTTTGTACAGATGACTATCTTGGACAAATAGCCATTAGACTTAGAGCAGGTTCGACTGTAGGATGTGGTATTGTGCGATGTTTCCTGGATCCAAAACTGATCATGTTATCCTCTGCTATCCTCCAGGTTCATCATCATACTTTAGTTGTTTCATTGTTTCCTTTTTATTGCAGTGACTACAACTACAACTACAACTCTAGATCTCGAAGAGATTTGGTCTTCTGAGGCGTCATTGCGTTCTGGGGCTGAGACCGTTGGGTTTTCTGTTTGGTTTGTCTATTCCTTGGTCTGCTTTTGCTGTCGAAGCTTGTATAACAGGGCTTGGGAAATTTGACTGCCAGGTACCTAACACAGTTACAGCAGAGTCAATGTTTAGTGTGACTATGACAATATGATGTAAAAATCTTTGGCAAGGTGTGTAACATTTCAAATGCCATAATCTCCTTGGTACTGTTTGTGGTGGAAAGAAGCCTGTACAAATATCGCGATGCCTAATCTTTCAGTTCACGTCTACTATGATGATGATAATAATAATAATAATAATGTGTATAGCTCTTTTCGTCTATGCAGACGTTCAATAGAGCTTAAGATGGTCTCAAGGTTGTCTTTACGCTGCTTCTTTCATGGCATTTTCTTCCTATGTTTGAAGAGTAGATAATAATAGTGTATGACATTTATATATTGCACTCAACCCTGATTTAAAGAGCACATACTACTGTGGGCGCTTCACAATGGAAGTAGCAATACATCAACAGTACGTTTTGTTCTAACTAAAAATTTAGACATACATCAATTGAATCTAAAAACAGAAGAGACTTCAGCTGAGATTCTTGAGAAATGACTAATGAGGGACTGTATTTGGTCGCTTTTAAGGACAAACGGGTTAACCCAAATTTCGGGGGTTTCCAGAAATCTTGACCTACACCAAAAGTGGGCATTGCCCTACCAATAGGAGAAGTTTGGTTTCATTAGTGTGTATATATATATATATGTTTGGTTATAGAAAAAACTCTCCTTGTCTTTTAAAGAAACTGAACAAGGGGCAAAAACTTTACCTTCGATTTTCTCAAAACAGCATTTTTCGGGATAGCCCCCTTGTGCTTAAAAGCGACCATTTATGAGTTTTCATAATATAATAATGAGTAGAGGAAACAGTAACAAGAGATGCCTTGTATTGCTGTGAAAATCATGACTGGGTTGGGGATAGCCCCATCATTGACTTGATCGCGCCCCCCCCCCCACCAACACACACACACTCACACACACTTTCAACCTATCATGACGATATGGTTTCAATGCCACTGACAGATCTTCCTCCCCGTTTCTGCCCATTCTCCGATTCACAACGGTTAGATGAAAGTACAGTCTTCTCCTCCGGAGATGTGCATGGATACCAAAAAAGATAACAGTCATTATTTTCAAATCGCCATGGATAGTCTGCTCCATATGAAGACACAAGCAATATTGTGGCTAGCTCAATTCTTTCTCGAAGTCAGTCAAAAGGTTCTCTTTAATTGTGCTATGCTTGGCCACAACACAACCCACCATAATTTATAATGGGAACCATTGTTCAGCATGTTTGTGTTATTTAATTTCAGAGCAACTCAGTCAGTACAGGTAATTCGTATCGAATGTGTATTAAAACTAATTTTTAAAAATTAAGCTCGTTACCGTAGCTCGGGAAAACATTTTATCGTGGCAAGCAAATGAAAACACTTCACTTTTCACATTGATTGTGTCCCCTTACTTATAAGTTAAATCTTATGTTGTTTAATTCAAAATTACACATGGATGAAGTTGAAATTTGTCAGCAAGACCATTATTAATCATATTACTAATACCAAATTTGGTTGTTGCTGTCTGGAAATGTGTGCAGGCTTTACAACCTTTCAATATTTCTTGCTTTGCCAAATGTGGTCGGGCGTCAGTTCTGTAGGTTTCTAAACTTGACCCTGACCATGGTTGTTCATTCTTTTTTGATGTCTGTACAAAGCTTGCTTTTTTATCACATCAATTATATAATCTATGGTCTCTTGCTTTAGAGATGTGCCTTTACCCAGAATTCATTCCATTCCAATAAAACAGTGCTTTGTGCCCCTTGACAATACCCCCCCCATTATATCTCTCTCACACACGGTTTAATATATTATATTATAATCGACTTTGGACTTGTTCATGTTGTGTCACGGTCAGTGTTTCTCCATTCGTTTTGTTCACCCCAAGAGATTCTTCATCCTGCAGGTTATGAAAAAATGTACTGCGTTTGTGATTTTGCTGTCTTCTTGTTATAGTTAGGCCTATGTATTGTAGGTATAGGTATTTTTAAACACATCGGAGGCAGGACCTATGAATGATTTTGACATTTGTCTGGTGGGTGAAGCCAGGGTGAAGTGGTTGCTCCCAACCATACCAACACTAGGGAAGGAAAGTAGAAGTAGTGACAGTCAGCTCTTAGCTGCTGGCTCACAGAGTTAGGGAGAAAAGCAGAAAGTACATACAGTTTTTTTGCAGAGACTACAGGCAACACATTAACTGTGGTGCAGTTTGTTGACAAACTTGGCTAACTCAAACTGGCAGAAGTCTGGGGTTCCAGTCTACTAAGTGTCAGAATTTTTCCGGCTATTTCTTTGGGTCTGGTGGGGGACGGAGTGCCTTAATTCCATTGATCTATATTGTGTATAGTGCTCATGTTCAATTTTTATTTTGAATGATTCGCATACCAGGTTTTGATTGTACTAATTTGTGTATATATACTTTAAATGGCTCATATGAAAATGTGTTTTATACTAATACTAATAGTTTTTTAAAACAACGAAAATAAACTTTTTGATTGAGATACTTTTGAATCATGTGTCTTTCTGATGGAATGGTATGACTTTTTAAATTGATAAAATCTGGGCAATTTTCTACACAGATCACTGTCATTGCCACCACTTTTCGTTCTACAACTACTTTTAAAAATTGCAGCACTGGTGCGCATTATGGGCGTGCAAATGAAGGGCAAAACACCGGTCTCGCTATAATCATGGGGTCAAGCCGCCTATCCCTCCATTTGGTTCCAAATATAGGTAGTCAAATCATGCGTACAATGGTGAACCAGAACGGAGTGCACAGTCTTTGATATAATACAAGTCTATGAAAAGAGTGGAGAGAAACAAAGATGCGACGTCATTGGTTGAATTTCCTGTATGGTGGAGTCCACCTCTTGCACACTCAACCACACTTTAGCTCTCTTGAAGTAGACAATAGCCTGAGTCCCCTCATACATTTGAATATTTCCCATGAGGCTTTTGTTGTTTATTTTTTAAATGTGGGCTTTTTAATTATGTAGCCTATGTGAGGCATCGTGGTGAAATCAGGCGCTCGTCAAAAGAATGAAATTAAAGAAATTGTCTTTTTTTGCAGATGGCCATTTTTTTTCTTATTTTCTTTTTTTTGTCTTAACACTTTTTATGTCCATTTAAAAACACATTTTTGTGTGGATTTTACTGAAAAACATTGATTAAAGGCACAAAAAAAGTACATGTTCAGTTTTCAAGGACTCTCAGGCCATGGAAGTAACCAAACTTTGGCAGCCATTTTCTCGCTAATTTTACCTCTGAAACCAGGCAACCCTGACCACCTTCAATCGCAAATATTTCTACTTCTATTCAACATACAAGGACATTTCTTTCACCAAAAGAAAGGCAAATGAAGAGGCTTTAAGATGATACAAATAATCCCATAAGTGCAAAAATTGACGAGCTCCTGATTCCACCAGGGTGACACATATGCTCCCATCAACACAGTTTAGAACATTTAGGAGACGGGCTTCGACTCTGCCAGCCAGAATCAACCCTGAGCTCAGAGGGATACATCATCCGTCCCAGCAAACGGGCCGTGTCTGAGACATGGACTGCTATTGACAAGACAAAAATATAGGAAAAAACACAAGGGTGTCATGGAACAGTGACCATATTAGGTAAGAAAACATTCCAAAGACTCGCTGAGGTCACAGGTAAAGAGGTAAGGTTACGCCAAGAATAGACTGGATTTGCTTTTATTCACATAATTCACCATTTCATATTGTACAAGAACAACAATTCATTGTCACATAAAAGTTTTGCCACAGACTTGGACTAAATATGAGAGAAGACACCACTGTCTGATAAATGATCCATCAATACAATGCTTAAATCCCCCACCCCCATCCTAAACATGCCGCCATCTATAAAAAAAACCCTACAAAGTGGTTTATAAATATGAAAGTGGGTGGATGGTGGGTGCTCTGGTGTGGTTTCTCCTTCTTTCCTATCAAACCTCTATCGTCCTTATCTCTCCTCATTTTTTAAATGTTTGTTACTTTCTTGTAACATCTCCAATCTTCGGCACTTAAATGACCTTTTTTTGTATTGTAAGTGCAGTAAAATCTAAATAAATAAGTAACAAAAGCATACAGGAAAAAAACCCTAAGACAGCCAGTAGTCCAGATTCACAATGCAACACGATGAAAAACACTTCAACAATGGGAGAAAGACATGCCCTTCAAGAAGGCACAATTTTAAAAAATAGCAAAGTGAAGTCTCCATCATCGTCTTCAGAAGCTTTTCTGGCCATGAATATAGGCTGGGATTTACCCCCTGGTTTCAGGAAATTTGTGAAGACCCCCTGTCCAGATCCAGTAAAAGTCGTTCATTTGACACTCCACTCAGTCATTAAGTGAAAAATGTTATCAGGACTCAGAACCAGACAAACATGGATCTTCCTCCTCATTTCATTCTCATTCTGTCCTCACTATCAAAGATATCTAAAAAAGAAAAGGTAAAGTAAAGACTGGATTTGCTTTCATTATACATGATTCTCCAATTCATACTCAATGAGAAAAACAATTTGTTGACCTACAAAAGTTCCATCAGGCCAGGAAGAAGACACCACTGTATTAAGATGATCTATTCAATACCTAAATCTTTTCCATCACACTCTAACCCCTGCCCTTTCCTCAATCCAAATTTGCCCCATTCTAAAACCTAAAAAAGACTAGCAAAGCAACGTATAAATATAAAATAAATAGATAACAAGAGATGCATGGAGAAAAAAATATAAATAAACGAGTCATAGCCAACAGCCCAGATTTGCAACGCGATGAAAAGCACTTTGGAAACAAGAGAAGACATGCATGACTAGTGGCTGGCACAGGTCAAGATTCTCCGTTAGCTTGCTTCTCTTCCACAGTCTTGAGGTAGTCTCTGTACTTCTTTTCCTGAGCCTCATACAGCTTGAGCACTTTCTTCATGGCTGACTTGGTGAGTTCCTGGCCCGCTGCATCATGTGTGGGGAGGCCCTGACAGAAAAACACACACACCCATGAATTTTTGCATTTGTGTTGAGTTACTAAACAAAATGACAAGCGGTGGAGTCTGCTTAAACCGAAATCTGCGGGTCCATTAGATTTTTTGTTGCTGTTGGCTTAGAGAGGTCACTCAAAATAGAAAGAAAAAATGCGATCGAGAAGAAGAAGAGAAAGAAAACAATTGGAGACATTATTTCCTTTCAGTTTACTTGACCTGCATGTGAGCCTCGACCAGATTGTCCGAAAATTTTGCGCACACCACACAACCCCCCTCCCCCAAATCCATTCCCCCCATAAGAGCTTTTGAGGGTGTTGTGTCATAAAAGGAAGAACTTCCGTGTAACGAGATACCACCCAAACAAACACAATAAAGAAGAGACCTAACCTTAACCCAAACCCTAACCGTAACTCTACTCCTACTCCTACCTGTATCCTTAAAAGTAGCCCTCTATTCTACTTTGTGTCATAGATCTAGAGGGCGCTCGTATTGAAGTCCTCCTTCATAAAATAACAGCACTTGTAGAGGTACATGATGAGGGCATCAGCCCCTAAAAAAGAACCTGCAATGGTCCTTCGCCTTCAGAAATGTAAATAGCCAGCAGAAGTCCAAAATGAAAAAAACCCAAAAAAAACCCACACCCCAAAACAAACAAGGTCAAGGAGTATTTTATGGCCTACATTGCTATAATGAGGTTTGATACAATAACACAATAGAATTGGAACATATGAATCCTCCATATTGTAATCTAGATAAATCTAGATCTAGATCTAGTAGAACAAGTGAATACGAATAGGCCTGAACGAAATCCGCATCCGAACAGATGGACTCAGCTGAGTCTATCTAATTAGTAATAGTTTACGCACCTGATGAAAAAATATGCTCTTTTATCGATATTAACGTTACAGCACACCCTATAATAGGGTTTGATATAATAGAATAGGAATATGAATCCTCAATGTAGGTCAAAAAGATCTATATATATCTAGACCTAGATCTAGTATAACAAGTGAGTAGGCCTTAATGAATGAATCCACATCTGAACAATCGGTCAACAGATGAAATTCAAAATGGCTGCTTGAGCTCGAAACTGAAAGTAGAGCTAATATAGGTCGTCGTCCTTTTTTTCTATTCGTATTCTACTCAGGTCGGAAACGCCGACGTCGGTACAAAAACGAAAGTGCAGACAAAGCCGACCGGAGAAAAAGGGGGTGCTGGCAATCGGCCAGACTTCACACTTCGCACATTGACAAATACAAGTGGGCCTAGCGACAACATCGGCCGGCTCGCGATTGTCGGATTTCAGCAATTGTCGGCAAACATGCAGGTTTAGTTGACCACTGTTTTCAGATTAACACACGCTGTCACTTTTTCCCCGATTCTGTTACTTTTATTTAGTGTGACTCAGCAGCCCGCCAGAGCTCCCCGGCTCGGGGTCACCGGGTTAATGAGCCCTGAAGCGACTTTGCCAGTGTCGGATAAGAAATTCGCATTTTTGTCTACGTTTGAAACGATATAGCTTCTTTCCCATCCCACACAGCAAACCATAACACTGATATACTAAAAGCTCAATGTCTTGACATTTATTCTGCGTTAGAATGGTTAATTTCTGTTCTTTAGTTTTTTTTCTAGACAGGTGTTTGTAGAGTACTCAATTTGTCCTATTTTAGTCACAAACTTATGAATAAATGATTGTCTATTTAAAAACGGCATGACAGACCTCTCGAAAATCTGTGTTAAACAGACTAGAAATCAGTGCAAGTAGTAATATTCAAGTTATATGAGAAGAAAGATGTACATGTGCATTTTTAAATAATAATAATAATAAATAGCATTTGTATAGCGCATATCCCCGCTAAACAGCAGGCTCTATGCGCTTTACACTATATTAATACCCCAGCAAACCATAGAACACTCTGAAACATTCTCAGCTTCCCGGGAAGCATACAGTGCAAGCAGCTGATTAAGCGTTCAAACACTAACAAACTGACAAGATCTTTCGCTGTCTATAGCCGGGTACCCATTCCCACCTGGGTGAAGTGAGGAAAATTCGAGTAAAGTGCCTTTCCCAAGGACACAACGTCGGGCCCCTGACGGGATTTGAACCCACGACCTTACGGTTGCGAGTCCGAGAGGCTTTTAACTAAAGACACTCAGCATAAGCTCTTGTTTTACCATTAAACATGAGAAAGTCACTGTGCATTTGTTCACGAATCATGCTGTGTCTGTGGCAGTCTGCATACAACTAAAAAAGATATATTACGCGATTTAAAACCCCCCAAAAAACTGTAAATACATGGGTAGAGATAAACTTCTTGTATGGAATAAAAATAATGACAGCTAACACATTCATTCTTAGTTTTTGTGTCGGAAGTATGCGCGCACACTCATGAATGTCAAGAAATTAGATATGGTCAGTTATTGCAAATGGTCATTGAAACGAAAATAAAAGCTGGAAAAGTCTGGTGGTGATTCAGTGTCACTGGAAAGCTAGAAGTTATTCTTAGAACCCAATTACGAGATGACTTATTCAGTCAACTTCCAAAACCTAAATTCAGCTTTTCAAGAAAAGTACAGAATTTCTGGGGTGTAACACCAACAGACACTGTTCGTGTATTGCATTGTAGATGTATTCCGGCACTTAAACCGATTCGTATTACTTCATAGAGAGACTACAGGGTAATTCTATGAACTTTTGAGAAAATATGCGAATATTCACAATTACATTAGACACATAAAGTTGTACTTGGCGAAATTAATTCATAGCGAAATGTGCGCAAGATCGTTAAAGTTGCAAAATTACAGCCTTCTATTATATGCTCAGATATAATCTTTTCTGAGTATCTGCACCAATGTTATGTCATTCATGTTCCAAAAGTTTGACAGTTTTTGTCATGCAGTTTTTTTCATATTGACTTTTTTCATTCACACTTATCAAATTTTTTTTACAATTTAGCATTGCCGACTTCAGTGGGTCTAACGAAACAACCAGACAAGTTACAATGTCAGTTCTTTTTTGAGTCTCAAGAGCAGAAATGCATGCTTTGGTTGCATTAACACTTTCCCTAACACAGACCTGCCCTCGCTGGACCGAGAGCCGCAAAATTTGGCTTGAGTGGCTCGCTATCTATTCCAATCCAGTAATGAAAAGACACGAAATTCTCGGCCCATCCACATTTTCAAATTAATAGAATAGACTTCCTGTTAGCAGATACGAAAGAAAATATAGCACTGAGAGACGAATTTTAGTCATTTCAGCCCTTTTTTTGTCCCCTTCTAAACGTAAAAATGAGAAGAAAAGAACTCTCCTGACTTCAGTATACGTCTCATATTTTCACTTCTCTATTAGGTACACGTACATAACTTTCAGCATTTTTTCGCATTACTTGAGGCAACCTACCTGGGAAGTTTGAATGATGCTGTTGTTGTACTTTTTTTAGAGATGACCTTTCAAAGCTGGAAAATTGTCGATTTCATATGACACCTTCAATATTGCATAATCACTTTTTAAAACCCCAAAGTAATATTATTTAAATAAATCTTCAATATTGTATCGCCAACTGATAGATCATTTTTTAACCTTCAGTTCGATGGGCAAAAAGATATGGTTTGTGTGTGTATAGTTGGATATTTTGACATTTTCCTTTGGTGGGGTAGGGGCGTAAAAATAGGTCAGGGAAAAGCCCTGGGCCAGTGGTGGATTTTGGCCTGGTAGGAAAAGAGTAAAATGATAA
The DNA here is from genome assembly GCF_000002075.1 of Aplysia californica. NCBI lineage: Eukaryota > Metazoa > Mollusca > Gastropoda > Aplysiida > Aplysiidae > Aplysia > Aplysia californica. The sequence continues at coordinate 102,785 of NW_004798325.1, forward strand.
TTACTATAAATACAAGGATAAACCTGAAACTGTGCGTTGAAAAGTACCAAAAATTAAGTCAGCCCAAAAAAAGCGGCGATAGGGAGCTGACCCAGTAACCCCGATGTGATAAGGCGCTCGGCCGGGAACTCCCCGCTGCAACTAAAATTCCACTGCCAGTGCGTCGTGAACCGTGCTCGGTTTAAATGGACTCCACTGTTTATATACAAAGCACCATAACAACAAATTGGTGTGCAAGAAAGACGAGATAGATTGAAACAACAAGGGAAAGTTTTAAACAAGTGGGATCTGCTGGCAGAACCCTCTAATTACCTAAGCATCATGGGTGCAATCACTTATGACAGCAAATCCCTACAAAAAGCAGCAATGTCAGGGAAATTCAAAGACATTTCATCTGTCACTCTGGCCATTTATTTACCCCCCCCCCCAGGAATTTTAACAAGAAGGGCAATTGTCCCAGCGGTGGGAATAAAGAAGAAGGAAAAAGGAAGGAAAGAAAGACGTTGAAACAGATAAATCAAAGTCAGAGTCACATAGATCAGTCATATACCCTTTGGGGGGGGGGGTCCCCAATCTACAGAACATATATTGAGCACAGATAGACACCTTCTTATCAAAAGCTGAATATTTGTCAGTCTCCTTCCTAAACATCTCCGAAGGTGGAATTCTCTTTTGAGCTTCTTTCGCAGCCTGCAACGAAAGTGAAACACGAAAGCAATTAGTAGTTACCTCTTTGGTGTATGTTAAAAACAGTTCCAGAAACGGGTACCTTTTACTTTCACCATTGACACAACAGTTTTTTTCTACAAAGGGTACACATTCTCAAACATTTAACTCTTGAGATAATGATAATAATATAATGCCATTTCTAACTTGTCGACCATATGAACTTGCACAGACAAAAACATAAAGCTCAAATTTCCAAATTGTTATAAAATCCTTTTCCTGAGTCAGTATTCATCATTATGAAACTAAAACTTTTGCTATGTTTCCTGTTTATTCTCTCTGTCTTTCTCTCTCCATACAAGAACAGCTCGCTCTCTCCTTATCTTTATATGGTTGCTTTTAAGGACAAGCGGGCTAACCTAGATTTCCGGAGTTTCCAGAAATCTTGACCCACACCAAAAGTGGGCAGTGCCCTACCAATAGAAGTTTGGTTTCATTGGCGTGTATATTTGTTTGGTTACAGAGAAAATTCTCCTTGTCTTTTAAAGAAACTGAACAAGGGGCAAAAACTTTACCTTCGATTTTCTCAAAACAGCATTTTGCGGGATAGCCCCCTTGTGCTTAAAAGCGACCATATTCAGTACAATATTTGAGGCATGGTGAAATCAGGCCTTTGTCAAAATAATAAAATCAAAGAAATCCCAACACAGTCACAATGGTCTAGGATGGCCAGCTATTGTAGAGGAGAAAAGTGGTCATCTTACTGCGTATTTATAGAGTGGCTTGGTTTAGCAGGACCGGGTCTTAGCTTATTGAACCTGCTTTGTGTGATGTGCATTGACAATAGTGAGCTACTGTGAGAGAAAAAAAAGAGAGAAAGGGGGAGAGTCAGCAGGGAGGTATGATGAAACGGCCCAATTATTCATTCGTATTGCACAGATCTGTAGGAATTTCTTTATCAAGTTATCAAGTTATCAGCAAATAAAGTTGCAAAACGTATAATAATGAAGGAGAAAAAGAGGATTTGAAATCCTTTGGAAAATAGGAATTCAGCGTTCAACAGAACACTGCAATAGACCTAGAGGATGCTTACAACCGAGTTGATTACGGCAAGCTCATGGATCTCCTGATGGAAATGGATGTTGACCCCTGGTTGATACAATGGATCTCCGAAGCTCTGTTTGAGAGGAAGGTGGTGCTGAGAAGTGGGCGATGGATGTCAGACCCAGTAGTGATAGCCTCAGGACTGCCACAAGGATCAGCATTATCACCGGTTCTGTTCAACATATATACGTCCAAAATTGCTAGGATCGGTGAAAGTGGAGCAGGAAGAATCCTAACATTTGTAGATGATGTGAAGGTCTACGGACAAGGTCGTGATAGGCTAGCGGTTGGACGGATGCTACAGGACAGGCTGAGCAAGGTCGCAGATTGGTGTGAGGAATACAATGCAGTCATCAATCCAGACAAAGCACAGGTCATCTGGTGCTCATTCAACAGCCGTATTGTGAAAGAACCTACGCCTCCAATTGTGTTTGACCACTTTCTCATAGACAGACAGCATGAGCTGAAGTACCTGGGAATCACTCTGGACAGGACACTTTAGTTCCCAAGACATATTGACAATGTTGCTGTCAGGGCTCAGAAGGGCATCAATGTAGTGAAGAACTTGGCTTCAGCGGGAATTCTACAGAGAGTTCTTTTTCTCCTAATGCAGCTGGTGATTCTGTCAGTCATAGACTATGGGCTGGGCATCTTCTTCCTGTCCAAGACTCAGATAAACAGGTTGGAGAGAGTCGAGAATGCAGCTATGAGGGCCGTTCTAGGTTGCACAAAGGACACCCATGTTGTCTGTATGAGATACATCCTTGACCTGGCCAGCATCAGAGTGAGGCATAAGGTGGCACAGACAAAGCAGTTCTTGAATGTTTTGGGAGACCCGAGGCTTCCTTAGCATGACAACCTGGGCAGCATCAAAGTAAACAGGATCTAACGGGGCAGCTCATGGATGGCAGAAGCCGAAGACCCCTTGAGGAAAGTTTGTGGCATCGATGGAATATGCTGTGAAAAGGAAAGGTTTGAACTGAGCCCCGATTGCAAAAGCCTGGCCAACATTCACATCACTATGGGTCGTGAAAGACGGGAATGTGCTGCTGTCATTAACAACAATGATATACGACAGTTAATTGAGGAGCATTCCAAGGGTGAGAAAAGTGGACGGGGTTTTGTGGAGTACAGTGGGAACAAAGAGGTTCATGGCCTGTCAGGGGCCATAGAAAGAACAACTTCAAGCATGAAAATGGAGATTGAGGCCGTAACAAGAGCGCTTGGATTGCTTCATAATACAAGACCAAGAACTACTCATCTCATCATTGTCACGGGCTCCCAGAGCATCTTGCGAAGGGTTGAGAAAGGGCTAATTCGGAGTGAATGGATGAACCCAATACAACATTCATCACTTAGAGCCATCACGTGGATATTCTGTCCTGGGCACTCTGGAGTGAAAGGCAATGAGGAGGCGGAAAGGCTGCTGGCAGTGCCGTGGTTGATGGTGAGGTGAAATTTGACAAAGGAGAAGTGTTGAAGACCCTGGAGAAAACGTTGCGGGATGAAGAAGACAGGGAGACAACAGAACACCACGCAATCATTAGGATGCGGGAAATGGGGATAGAGAGGGGAGAAGGAAGAATGGAACGACTATCTGGAAAGGAAAGACGTCGCCATAATCAGACAGCCACCGGAACAATCAGTATGGATACCTAGCGGGCTTTGGTGCTGGGGGGAACTGAGCACTTATGGATCTGTCCGGTGTGCAATAACTTTGTTGCCCTGGACAGGATGCAGAACAGGATCTGTATTTATACCCCCCAAAAAATCTCTTGTTTTTCTCTCTGTCAGGCCAAATGGATCAAGACAAAATGCAGTATGTCAATCTCACCTGCTCCAATTCCTTTTCCTTTTTCTTTCTCTCCTTTTCTGCTTTCTTCTGTTCTTCTATCTGTCGAAGACAATATAAAAGAACCATTGACAGAACCATTAGACAAGAAAGCCAGCAAGATCTCTGGATATGATTTTACTAGAATTGATGAAAAGTATAACATCACAAGTATAAAGAAAATAAACAACATTATAAACGACCAATCATACCTCCTTTCCACATAAATTGTAAGATCAGGGAGCGGCAGATATGTACCTTTAAAAACTAAGAAAGAAAAATACAAAAGAAGTTTCTTATCATCTAGTATAAAGCTACTGTCAGAATAAACATCAAAGTGTATTGCTTTTTCGAGTAGGTATCTATATATATGTATAACTCTTATAACTCTAAAGGTCTTGTAATTAAATACCTACAAAGGTTTGAATGATGCATCTGATGTGATATGTACATTTGCCAGCTTCACTTTTCTTTTCATATTGAATCTTAATGAGAGTAATATATAATTTAACTTTTATATATACTTGCATGTGCTTTTGCGGTCCTGTATAGCCAAGAAAAATCCTCCCCTAGGATAATAAAGTATTATCTTATCTTTAAAAAATCAAACAGACTCTACAGTGGAAGTACTTAACTGCCTCAAAACGAAGGTGAACCTGAACCTCACTTCAATTTTGCTACTCCACAAACCAATACCACTGAAACAGCTCATCCCTCCCAGTGGTAAAAACCATGAACTGCAAAACTCAGAGAAACTTCTACTCATATTCAAATTTAAAAAAAAAAATTTTTTTTGCTCACATATTCCTGTTTAAAGTCTTAATATTACGAAGTTCCCCATACGGTGTACCTGATACTTACCCGAAGTTTTTCAGCTCTTTCCTTCATTAGAGTGTCCTTGTCAACCAGTTTGATGACTGGTGGTGCCCCCTCATGATCCTCCAGCCGCACACCCAAGGCAGGTAATGTGTCATCCCGAACACGGTCGCATTGTTTCAGAATGTCAGTGGCTGGAGGAAAAAAAAAGTATCCTTTACTTTTCTGAGAGCTAAGCACCCAATTACATATTGAAATCTACTTTGAAGACAGAACAATTGGTCCAGGAGTTACAGAAAAGATGAAGAAAAGAACGAAAATATGAAGACAGAGACGCTACACTGAGGTAAAAACCACACAAATACATCAGGCTATAGATGTTTCTCTGCCATTCCACTTGATGGTCTACTGCGATGATCTGTTCCACCAAAATTTACGCCTGAATGACCCTTAGCCTAACCCAAGCCCGTATAGACAAAGAGGGAAGATATTTATAGTTTTGAGGAATGTAGCAGACTAGTAGACAGTCAAGTTGAACAAGTAGGACGAAACATTGCGGTAGACCATCAAGTTGAACAAGTAGGATAGAAACATTGCGGAAGACCATCAAGTTGAAGACTTGTAAGTGTTCAGGTGGTAGAAGAAGAAGAGAAACATTGCAATTCGTGGTGTAGTGAGTGCTAAATACTGCTTCTTTACCTGCAAGCGCAGAGGGTGTGCTAGAAAAAGGAGTGGACCGCTTGGCAAGCAGTGGGTTAACGATTCATTAACCCTCATCCTGCGGGAGCCGGGTTTATGTCACCCGATAAGCCTATTTCGGCACCTCGCCTACGTTCTGGTCCCGAATCAGTGTATTCCCTGGCTCAGCGCAAGCGCAGCGCACATCCTCTTCCATGTCTTTCGGGTCCCGAGTCGGATCCCCATTCACGCAGGTCAAGTGTGTGAGCGTCAGTCTGCTTGAGTTTGTTTGCGTTTGTGGCTTTCTTCTAGAAACGCCTGCGTTGGTTCGTAATCGAGGCATACGTCTCATTCAAAACATGCCAAGTTGGTAGCTCTAGATGTTCGTCCAATGAAATTATAAAAGAAATTGACCCACTTAGACATGAGGAGCTCGAAAGGATAGTCAGGAAACAAGACTTCCATTTTTCTATACAAAATATTTCAAATGACCTTGATTTTGTATGAAATGATACTACCTGATAAAAAATAAGCTTGTTTGATAGTTTTGAATACCATTGTGCAGGTACAAAGAACAATTTAAGTGTAAAACATTCAGAAATTGACCTAAATTACCCCCTTTCGAACCTCAGGTCATTCATAACAACAAGAGCGTCCAGAAAGATTATTCGAATGGGCGTAACTACTCGTAATGTCTTATCAGCTTGTGAGAGGGGGTTATTCATGTGTTTGCAACACTTTATAAATAGAAAGCTATGAAAGATAGAGTGTTATTTTCATCATCGGTTAACACACTCCCTCGGTATTCACGGCGAAAACACACGTTTCCCGGCACGCGCGCTGTACACCAACAGTACACACTGAGTGACCCCGGTGGCCTGCCCGGCACGTCCGACATAATCGGTTGCTGATAATATACGCATCTGGGCACAGACGCAGGATAAGAGTTAATACCGCCCTTTACAGGCCCAAGGCATACCGCTGATCAACCTGAGTTCAGCACATCAGGCACTGGTGGGACCGCGCGTCATAGATACGGAGAGGCTGCACGACAGGCTAGGCCAAACGATGGGCAGGCAGTATCGTAGTGTCAGAGCAAGCGCCCGATAGGCCCAGATCTAGGCCTTGCGATTCATTACCAAATCGAGAAATGAGCAAATAGGTTGCGGACATCGGATACTGGGGGTTATAGATTCAACATGTGCTCACCATGAGCAATGCTTCTTGAAGATAGACGCACAAGGTACTGGCCGAACTGCACTGTGACACAGACCTCTACTGGAACACTCCGTCCCTTCTAAAACATACAAAAAGCATTGAGCCTGTAACGGTAAGAACGTACCTTGATGAAATTTTAAAAGGTGAGAAATACAATGCCATTACATATACTTCTATGAAGAAACATTTTGCATCACCTCAAAATTCTCCTCAGATAGCATGACATTTTGCAGGAATGAGGGGAAACTTCTCATGCCTGCTTCATATTGCAGTAAAACCTTCAAATCTTGAACAATCTCTCAAATAGAGCTCAAACTAAAATACCTTTGTGTTCTCGCGCAGTCACTCGCACTTGCTCTCTAAAGTCTGCAAAGGCCGACAGGTAGGGCATAACAGCCTCTTCCAACTGTTTGAAAAAGATAAGAATGATAGCTTAACATTCGCAGTGCTTAAAATAGATTCAAGGTCTTATAGCATGAAAAGGAAACCTGGTCTGCCCATCCACCACGTTTTAGTAATCAAGAAATAAAAAATTAATAATACAGCCATGGATAGTCATGTTCCCTGGGGTGTCAACGACAGGGGTTGCATGTTCAAGGATGGATACAACGTAAACAAATGCGTGTAGTTATTGGCTGTAAGCTGTGAGCTTGAATTTGAAGAAAAAAAAAAAAAGAAACGGACGAAACAGCAGTCTAACGCATCACAAGCTTTGATCCTGACTGTGTATGACTACACACCATGGCGCATATTGCAGCTGATACTTTCAAGTTTCAAACAATGATCCTTTTCTGCTTTTTTAATTCTCCCACTGGCCTGGGTCGTCACCCACGAAACAGCAGGAAGAATTTGACACCTTTTCAGACTAATGTTTGCCTTACTCCTGGCTTTGGCAATTATTGTTTTTCTAAGGGCAAATTGATACTGCAGCGACTACAAGGGCTCTGTGCACAGAAGGTGTTGAAGTTTTGACAGCAGCACGTGACATAGTGACAGGGTCAGACTGTTATTCTTCCTTATTCTGAAAGGGTGGGGTTGGGTACGGGTAGCCTAACGGCAATCACTTTGGAAAAAACAGAATCAAAGTGTTACACTGCATTTCTGTAAAACTGTTGGTTTTTTTTAAAATCGTGATGATTCCGCCAAACTGATAATGGTGGGCAGCCCCTAGGAAAAGTTTATAGAAATCACACTCAGACACAGTGGTAAATGAACAATGCAACAAATTTTTTTAAGCAATCTCGTATTGTGTCCATCCTTTACCACCCGCTAGTACTCATAACAAGACCACAGTGTAAAATCAACGACTGAAAATAAACACCATAACAAGGGCCATCTGTATAAGACAAGCACCTGTACAAATGACCCTTTCCCGTTTTCCCCTTTGGGTTTCTTGTTCTTTATAATGACACTGAAAGACACTCACCTGTCTAGGACAGCCACTTTTCTCCTTGACAATGGGTGGCCATCTTAGACAAGTGTGTGTGTGTGTGTGTGGGTGTGTGTGTGTGTGTGCGCGCGCTACTGATACAGCTGTACTTGAAGCCCTCTTGATTAATTTTTCAGTTAATCAAGAATACAGACACAGCTGTTATGAAATGGATATTATGCGTTAAAAAACACTCAATGTCTCCGCCTAAGCCGAAACAATAGGACAACATAAATCTTTCTTACATTTGCATTCTGAGATCCTCCCTGTGGGAAACCAATAGCCTGTTCCTTAGGAATAGCACCAAAGATCTGTGACAAAAACAAGATAATGCTTTGAAATTTTTTTTTAATGAGATGACGTAGAGAAATATGACATATTGTTTGTTTAGTATAGGGTTTTACGGCGCTCGCAACTGCATAAGGTCATATGAGCGCGCAGGACACACCTAATACTTTTTCGTTGGTAGGAAATTTTGAATTTTGCCCGGGTGGCGGCCGAAGCCTACTCTTATCGATATTAGACCACCAAGGGATCTTTAACGTGCGCAACTTGCACACGGGCCCTCCGAGATTTTTCGCCCTTGTCCGAGAAGGCTAGGTGTAGATCTTTCCTACCAGAAGATCAGGGGTGTGGCAGAAAGACAGCAGTTAGGAGGAGCCAAGGAGTAGCAGTAGAAAGGCTGCAGAAAGAGTCAGGAGCCCAGAGGAGGGGGCAAAGGAGGTGAGGGGGTGGGGGCAGAAAGTGGAAATGAAAGCAGACAACAGAACATTGTTAGAGATCAGGAAAGGATGTGAAAGGAGACAATTTTAGAGAAGAAAATTTTTTTTGGTCGCTACCCGGAATCAAACCCCGGACCTTTGAATGAGAGGCCAACACCTTAACCTCTAGGCCACGAGAGCCCCCTAAATATGACATATTCTTACAATCAACCAAAAGTGAAATGTAAACATTTCCAAGATTACGTCTCAAAAAAGAACTTTTCTTCCCATCTCAAATAGAAACGGGAAAGAAGCAAATTAAAACCTCAAAAGAGTTCTGAAAGAGACAGACGTACGTGGCCACAGTACTTGAACGAAAAGCTTCTTACACGAAAATCACATGACAACAGTAAATTGAATTGTCACATTACCAATAAAGAATAAAATGTAAGACTAATTGAAAGTAGAAAGAAAAGAGCATGCACAAACAAAGGCACAACAAAAGAAAAAGAAGAAAAAAGCAGTATACCTTATGATCAAAACTGTTTTTCTACTGCAGTAAATTAAATATTTCTGACTCTGACAAAACATATTCCACAGAAATCAGAATTTATCAACCGTGATACAGTGAAACTACAAAGGGAAACAAACAGTAGCAAATAGAAGCTCAGAAGAAGAGGACATAATTTCACAATTCAATTTGAGTATCATACATTTTGAAAACAGTGTGGTATGAATTTCGTACATTTTTCAACACAGAACAATCCATTAAGCGTGGGTACTTCCCCAACTTACAATTTTTCTCTAATACGGATAGAATGTAAAGTTGAACACAGTATTGCTGAGACGAAATTAAATCATGTGAGGATAATTATAAAAACATGAAAATTGTAATACGAATATGAATATGAAGACAAGAAACACCTAATCTGCCCTAAGCTGACAAAATGTTTTGTTTTATTTACAACAGTTTCAAGAAAAAGAGGGGGTTTTTTGTCAGGGTAACCATTTTAAAATAGCGTTCTTCTGAATTTTCAATTCTAATTTATTTTTAAAAATAATCACAGTTTCACTTTGAATTTTTCACACAAGTAGGGAAACCGATCAGGCTTTCGATTAAGCAAATTAATAAATTTGGCGCCAAAGTGAAAAAAAGGCATTTTGTCAGCTTACAACAGTGACGAGAAAAAAGTCAAAAAGACATTAAAAAGTGCAATGTGAAGACAAGCAAAAAGGCATGAAAAATCCGATGAAAGCACAAAAGTAAGGTCATGAGCATTCCCAAATGGGACCCAACAAAATTAACAGAAAGTCTTAATTTGAACAAAAATGAGGATAGGAATATGTAATAAAAGAAGATGCATAGATGATTAAAGACTACCACATTCATAAGGCTAAGAACAGTGCACATGGGTAGGGGAAAAAAAGTCGAGATCGGTTGCATAAAAATAGTCACTCAAAGGAAGCAGAAGAGGAGGTGGAGGAGAAGGTGGATAAAGAAAAATAGCAGCAGCAGCAGGTGCCACCGCACCAGCAACAGCAGAAAGCCCACCTTAAGCAAATCAGTGATGTAGGTGGCCACTTTCATGAGAAGAGCTCGATTGGGTTGTCGCTGAGAGGACCGCATAGCTGAAATGTACAAGTTTCCTGCGCTGACAAGCTCACGAATGTGGTCCATAGCCCCTCTTGTGTCAATGTTATCTGACGAACAAGAAAAACATCAGAAAAACACATTTACTGTCTCTCAAAACTGTTGGTGTCTTGTGAATATTTATCCGCTGGTTGGAAAGAACCAAATTTTTTTGCCCCCCCCCCCCCGTTCCCTGTAGGGAACATTTAATATGAAGGTTAAGAAAAATTTATGCCACAAAATTTAATGTTCAGCGAAATTTTTTGTTGTTGGTAGGTTCCAAAAACAAAAGACTAATAAAATTCCGCTGCAACAAAAATGTACATCTCTGTACACTTTTTTACTAGAAAATCTAACAGACTCTATAAACTGGAGACACACTGAACCCCCACAATAGAGTGGAGAATATAAGAGGAAACTGAAAGACACCCAAGGCACAACAGTGCTAAACAACTATCACCTGAGGTCTTCCTTATAGCTGGGCTGCAATGATAAGCTTCTTCAACAAATATTATTGTCTTTTTACTTTAACTAACTAGGCAGTTCCCATAGGCTTTTTAAAAAAGACCATGATAATGACTCACCACAAAGGGATTCGTAGACACCTTCTTGTTTCTCAAGCAGCCTGCAACATTTTTTTACAAATTAAAAATAACTAAAAACAAAGTCAAATTGCTCTCTTAAGATTGAATAGATCAAAGCATGCTAACCTCAGCAATATTGCCCACAAGTGGGTGATCTGTTAATTTCGTAAGGCAGCAGGAATCACCTCGGTAGTGACAGGTTTTATTTTATGCTCTGCTTGGAAATATGTGTAGGTGGGTGTTACAAAAATTCTAGCCACTCAAATGTGACAAAAAAGGGCACTGGCAATAAAAAGTTTGACAAGCACTGGAATAGACCATGAACAAGACAAAGTAGCAGTCTCATCTGCTTTATTTTGTTTTACCTGGTTTCTTCAGTCAAATCACACCATAAAGGAAAACAGATGCTAAGAATTCTAGCTTATGGAGAATGAAAAACTTAATGTGTGAATTTTACTAAGATCAACCAAATGTGTCACGACACAGTGGAATCAGGCGCTCGTCAATTTTTGGGCATATGGAGTTATTGAAATCATCTTCAAACTTGCTCATTTTTCTGCTTTAAATGAACAAACTATCCATCTATCTTGAAAAGAAGTCGAGATACTTGCAATAGAAGGAAGTGGGGGTCACCTGGTGTCAGCGGTAAAATTAGCAGCGAAAATGGCCGTAAAAGTTTGGTAACTTTCAAAGCTTGAGAGTTCTTGGAAACTGCATATTTATAATTTTTGTACTTTTGATCAATGTTTTTCAGTAAAGTCTACACAAAAATGTATTCTTAAATAGACATAAAAGGTGTTGAGGCAAAAATGAAAATATTTTTAAAATTACCCAGCGGCCAGAAAAGTGCCGGTTTCTTTGATTTCATTATTTTGACGAGCGCCTGATTTTACTACAATACCTCACAAATGATATGGTAGTTTAGATGCCCCCCATATTGAGAATTTAGTCTAGAAATAGCGACCGGGTCTTTACACTTTATTATAACAAGATACAAACTGTCCTCGCTTTCCCAAATACCAAAGACTGGATTCTTCTAAAGGTAACATCTCTTTATTGAAGGATGCTGCTCTCATTACCTTGCAGGGAAGTAGTAAAAATGACACAATGACAGAATCTTTAAATATGCTCTTAACTGGCGGGCACAAGGCAGCAAAGGCTGTTCTTCATTAACCAAGAAAGACATGCAAAGAGGCAATACCATTACCAAAACTTGAACTCACTTATTGTTCAACTTTACTTCATCACTCGTCCACTTTGTCCACGCCAGGCAGCCATCACTCGCTATACCCCTCAGGCTGTCTTTCACCGTTAAGAAAAACTCCTATGGTGGCAAATAAAACGTAATCATTTCAAGAGAAGTTCATTAAAAGAAAAACAATGGTCCCTCAGTATCAGTAAGGGATTGTCTTCACAGACTCCCATCAACAGAAAATAATCAGGTATTAAATCTGCTGGTGTTCAGAATCTTAAACACAAACATTCATTTACCCTCTCATCATGTCTGTTTAATGCTCTACTTAATTGGTTTTTATTGTAATGGAAATGCTTTAACATCCCCCATAAATACAATTCAGATCATTTAGGAGGTCCAACTGGGGCTGAAAGGGCAACTGCGACTGACAAGGGTATATCGTCTCAGCAGGAAGACCGAGACACTTGATACAAATTCTCCTCACATATGAGTTGAACTCAGGTCTTATGTACACGATGGCAAAGTGACTAACCACTACACCACAGACACTGGTCTACCTTTTCTGCATTATAACAATGGCACATGTGGCATAGGTCAATAAAAGCCAGAAAATGCCATATTCAGAGAAAGATCAATGAGCTATGCCCCATTGCATTATCTTTCGTCTCTTCAGGAGTTAATTAGCCATTGCCGCAAAATGTTACGTCTTATATAATACAAAGGTTGAAAGTGCAAGGAATAAATTATATCTTTCACTCTTAAAAACCTATTCTAAATTCTCAAACCCAAATTCAACAAACAAGAATTTGCGTTTAACAGCAAGAAGAAAGGAAAGAAAAGAAAAAGCATACATAAAATTAAGAAAAGCTTACAGGAAGTAAGCCATAACTGTGGTGAAATGAGTCACAGATCATCCTTATTTTCTCAAAGCCTTCGAATTCACCTTTTTGGGTGTTTTGGACCTGTCGCTTGTGAAAATTAGGATTGAACGTAGTACAGTAGGAAATTCATTTTGCAGTCAGTGGAATTATGGATGAAGAATAAGTGGATACAGAACATCCACTCTTTGACCTATTCGGGGTGCTCTCCAACCACTAAAGTTTACAAACCAAGAAGACTGAGCTTAGAGCCAAAACATTGTTTAAAATTTTAAATGTTATGAAAGAAGTCATACAGTTATAGTAGCATTGTTTGCAAAAGGAAGAAATGAAACCAGCCTATCATGGGCCAGCTGTTAAGTTGTAATAAGCCTAGAAAGCAAAATTTTACAGGAGGTAGAAAAAAAAACTGTTTCAATCTTTTAACAATTGTATCTATATTATGTTTTTTTTTGCTTTTTTCAGTATTTAGAATATGAATTTTGACAAAACGTTTCCTCAGCACATGCAAACAATATCTCAGATTAAGAAACTGCAATTTTAAAAATGTACATGTTAGCAAAAAAGTGAGCACAAGACAGAAGATACCTAACACACCTGCATAATTATGTCTGATTGCTTAAGCATGCAAAAGATTGACCCAAAAAAATTCAAAACAAGCAACTGTGGCAGAGAGCAGAAAGAAAAACATTTGAAGGCAAAGAGAGGATAGGTTGGTCACACTCTGTGGGAGCCAGCAACCAGCACTACACACCTTGGGGAGAAGAGCTTCCTACCTAAAGTTGAAGGTGAGATGTAGAGGAGAAGAATTTCCTCACAAAAGTTGAAGGTGAGATGTAGAGGGGAAGACTTTCCTCACAAAAGTTGGAGGTGAGATGTAGAGGGGAAGACTTTTATAACAAAGCTGGGGGTGAGATGTAGAGGAGAAGATTTTCCTGGCAAAAGTGATGAAGGTGAGATGTAGAGGAGAAGATTTTCCTAGCAAAAGTGATGAAGGTGAGATGTAGAGGAGGAGCTGAAAACGGGGGACTAGCTGGAGGGAGGCTGGGAAGACAGTTTTCAAACTCACATTGAGAGTGCGCTCAAACTCCAGAGCGACGTCCATCGTGTTCTCACTGTAGTCCATGGTGTCCTTCCAGGAATGCAACAGGTACAGCAGCCTCACCTGACGTGCTGAGTACTTCTTCAGCACCTCTTTGATGGAGATAAAGTTCTTGAGTGACTTGGACATTTTGCAGCCGTCAATGGTAAGGTGGCCAGAGTGAATAAAGTAGTACACCCAGTGGTCGTGTCCGAAATAGGCCTGCGATATAACAAAGTGCGCTCATTAACACTGATGCTGTTGTCGAGTCTTAGTTTATGGAGTACAGACAGTCTCAACCCATGCATGTCCAAAATTAGGTCTAGTTACATTTCTGTCAGGAAAGATCACTTGGAAACCCTCCTGCATCCTATCTTAATACAGGGCAATTTACAAAGCAAAAATTATGAAACAAAACTTTGGCGCAAAACACTGTTTGCCCTTTTACCGTTGATATATATCTGCCAGCAGCACAGGACTAAATCAAGTCATGAAGTAATACTTATGTATAGATATGTCTCATGCCAAGTTTTAACATGCTTCATACCTCTGACTGGGCCAACTCATTGTCATGGTGAGGAAACTTTAAGTCAAATCCACCAGAATGAATGTCCATGGATTCTCCAAGAATGTCGCTTGCCATGACAGAACACTCAATGTGCCAGCCGGGACGGCCCTGAAAGGCGGAAATAAGAAAGGTTGTTTCATTGAACTGCTGATCTGTCTTTTTACATCTTATCAAACAGTGACAGAAGAAAGTTCAATTGGGACCCAATTCATAGCTAGTTTGGATATAACCTAATGAGTCCATAGAGCCTGATTCTTTCACTAAGTGAACAATTATCAATAAAACATTTAGAAAAAGTCTTCTGTGCCAGAAGATGAACAGCCGAGTAATCTCACTGTACGAAGAGTTCACTCACCAATATTGAAAAGGGAAACATTTACCACTGAAATGGCTTCTTTGCAAGTATATAAGTGCAAAGAAAAACACACCCAGACTGAAGGGTTATATTCAGCAAATGTTTTCCAAAGTCTGAGTTTGAGACTCGGGGAAAAAAAAAAGGCAAGCATTTATTGGCAAATAGTGATAAGTTAACATTTTCCTTTCAAATGTTTTGTTCACAAAACACCATCTAAAATGCTGGACGAGGTCTTCAAGTGGGTAACTTGACCAGCCCCTATACAGACTGTCTGATGGTGATAACCAAGAACAGGTCTGTCAAACCCAATAGCACAGGGGCACACATTCAAATTTCATTCAAACTTGTGGGCAGAACTGAATAAACACCCACTGAGCAGTGGAACACCAAACCTTTCTTTAAATAATATGAATTACAACAGACCAAAGTTAAAATAACAATCAAGACATACCAATTATTTTCCGCTCATATGCCATTACCATTACCTTGTCAGAGCTGGATGTATGGTATCTTTTCTTGACAAAAAAATAGGTTTATATTTGGAGTAAGGTTCTGTATATAGAGTAAAATTCTCTTGCAGATCAGACATAATTGTTCCCTGGCCTCAATGTGGCCCGCAGGCCTTGAGTTTGACACCTGTGCTCTAGAAAGAGAAAGTCATCTTGTCTCATATTGGTGAATATACAATTTTTTAAAAATGTTCTGGATTGACAGCAACAACAACAAAAGAAAATGTTCACTAATCAATATCGACAAACAAACGCAGGCAATCCTGCATTTACCTTCCCCCAAGGAGAGTCCCAAGAGGGCTCCCCAGGCTTGGAGCCTTTCCACACGGCAAAGTCGGTCGCGCTTTTCTTCTCACTCTGCTTCTCCTCTGACACACTCAGCTCACCTGAGACCAAAAATAGCTAAAAAGGGTCACGAAAATACAACTAAAACTGAATTACAATAGAGACCACAAAGAATAAGCTCCCTTGCCTTACACATTTACAACATTATGAACATATATAAGCCAAGGGATAAAAAAAAAAACTTCTTCACATTAGCAAAATATTAACATATTTTGGCAGTCTAGCGGTTAGGATATCAGGGTCGCAACTAAAAGGGCTAGGACTCAAATCCCACTAGGGGCGTAACATAATATCCTTGGGAAAGGCACTTAACACAAATTTTCCTCCCTTCACCCACTTTGGAAAGGGTACCTCACTATAGACAGCTACAAATCATGTCAATTTGTTTGTGTTTGAGAGCTTAATTGGCCGCTTGCACTCCATGCTTCCCAAAAAGCCGATAATGTTTCAAATATAATAATATGGATTGTAAAGTGCTTAGAGCTTTACGTTGAGCGGGGGATATGCACTATACAAATGCTATTCATTATTATTATTTTTATTAGTTTGTCAAGAGTGTTGATCCAACATTTCCACTTTCTATTAATCTCAACAACAGGAAAGTTTGATGGAAAGAGAGGTAGAGGCAGACAGAGGGAAAAGATACTGGACAAGATGACAACATGGCTGGGAGCAGCAAGAACAACAGACACCATTGCTGCTTCGAAAGACAGATGGAAGTGGAGGTCCATGATCGCCCACGCCAGTCGGCAAGGCACCGGATGATGATGATTAATCTCAACTTCAAGAATGTTTTTCAAGCTAGTCATCAACTTTTTTCTCCCCTACCTTCCCCCTCTGACAAGGCCTTCTTGTCTCCAAACGCTTCTGGAAGCAGCTTAGCGTAGAAATGGTTTGGAGCTGCATCAAAAGCCTTTGTGTCAAAGTAAACCGATCCATTAGACTCATACCTGTGAAGGAGAGGGGACAAGAGCATAGTTTAACAATGATACATAACACATTTCAAGGCAAAAGCTCACATTATACAATTGTCTCCAACAACAAAATGGCAAAACTTGAGGAAGATCTCTTTACTCTGCAAAGCTCCCCCTCCCCCCACGGCAAAAATATAATTTATTAATCTGCCTTCACAATTGTTCATTTGTTTGACTCTACAACCTTATGCTCCACAGTTAGACACGGTATTCAAAATATCGGGAATCTTTGTCTAGGCTACCTCAGGCCGAACATTCAATTTACTTACTGCACTATCCCATATCAGCATAACAAGAAATCCTTTTATCTATACCAATAGAAGTGTTGATGATGAGGGCTAGATAGCGACTGCCTTTGTCTCCATCCCATGGGACAGGAGGTAATCACATGAATTGAGTTTGGGTTGGACTGTTAGAGGTAAGGGCCAGCTACATTCTTTGAAGGAATTGGAGAACTTCTGTTAACCACATTTATTTGGCTTCTAGGACAAAACTACATGCACACATGGTGTTAAGCCGTACGCTCTTTGATGTGAAATTGAGATTGTTTGAGAGGGTGGAATTTTTAACTCCCCCAGTATGCACCTGATATCATTGGATTACACCTGCCTGGGTGTGTACTCACGCAAAGCCGTTGTCTATTATCTTCTGAATGAAGGTCACCACCTCTGGCACATAGTCACTGACTCGCGTGAGGACATCAGCTGGTAACACCTGGTGTCATGGAGGAAGGAACAAAAAATTAAAAGCTCCTGTAAGGAAATTGAGGTTCCCTTGTTACTGTAAAAGTTCAACTCTACGCTGTCTACAATTATCACTATTTGAGCAACTCCCTCTAAACCGAAAACCCGACTAAACTAAAGAAGATCTGGTGGTCCCTCAGTTTTCAGTTTTAGCAGACTCAACTGCATTTTAAAAACTTTCTGGACTTTAAACAAATCGTTGAGGTGTGAATAACAATACCTTAAAATTCATTCATACAGAAAAGGGGACAAAACTTGTTTTTTCAGTCACATTTCCAGACGAAAAATTCTGGACGTTGTTAATATTTCAAATTTGAAAGCACAAGCACTTACACACAGAAATAAAGAGATGAACCTAGACTGGAATGTTTACATGAGCAAGTGAGTGACTTCATATGTTGAGAGGAGGGTGCAAAACTCAAAAGTAAAGGGGACGGCAACAACAACAAAAAGGCTGAATTTGTGATTCTACTGTGGTTCCAAGGTCTTATCATTGAACTCCTAGCATCAAGTACTGAACTGTTTAATTGTAGCCAAACACGGGTTAAGACTGTCAGAACTATCAGCTGCTTGATTTGCAAAGAACATCTTTTAACTCGCTCTTCCAGTGAAAGCAGTCCCATCATTCTTTTGAGGAACCACAAACTTCCTATAAAAAAAAGGACTGAAATCAGACAACAGCCACCCATCCTCACCTTTGAAGATACTATATCTCGTTAGAGCAGGTAAGCCTTAATGGGACCAAAAAATACACAAACACAATAAAATCAGTGAGAATCCTCTTACATTTAGGGCAGCCATGTCTTTGTGGAATTCTTCCTCCCAAAACCTAGGGAGTTCAGAGAAAATTGCGTTTTCTGTGACCATTGACCCCTTGTTCTTGTCCAGCCATGGTGCAAGTACTTCCTTCACTTCTTGCAGCAAAGCCTGAAATACAAATCTTTTTTTAAAGTTTTAGTTGGAGTTTTACGGCACTTGCAATACAATAAGGTCATATAGGTGCCGAAGATTAGAGGTGTTACAAGAGAGTAACAAACACAAAAAAGAAGGAGGGGAGATAGAGACGATACATTTTTTTATAGTACAGAAGGAGCAAGTCACACCAGAGTACCCGCCAACCACCCACATAGAAACCTTTAAATTTACATGTGGATGTTGAATTGAAAAGTCTTGCGAGATAGCATGGGAAAGGCCATACTTCACTGGGTAGTGCACAGGGTCAAAAGTAAACCCCAAAAAGACGAAGAAGAAGTAAGCCTCGTCCCGCCTTCCAATGAACCATACAGTAAAGAGTTTTAAAAGGAAAAAAAATAGAGGGGCGAGCTTGAAATCTGTGTGAAAGAGAAGAAAGAATGAAGACACCTCAGGTCATATTGGGTTTACGGAACAGCTAATCTCTTTTATTGTGCACTTTATCTATTTGTGAGACAACATGGTGAAATCAATCGCTCATCAGAATATTAAAATTGAAGAAACGGGCATTTTTCTGCCAGTTGGCAATTTTTACTGAATTTTTGTTTCTTAACTCAACCCCTGTAAGGTCCATTTACAAACACATTTTTCTGCATGGATTTTTACTGAAAATGTTGATTAAAGGCACAAAAAATGTAAATTTTCAGTTTCCAAAGACTCAAGTTTAGGAAATCACCAAACTTTGGCCGCCATTTTCTCATTAATTTTACCTCTGAAACCAGGCAACCCCCACCTCATTCAATCGCAAATTTCTCCATGTCTATTCAAGAAAGATGAG
The DNA here is from genome assembly GCF_000002075.1 of Aplysia californica. Lineage (NCBI taxonomy): Eukaryota > Metazoa > Mollusca > Gastropoda > Aplysiida > Aplysiidae > Aplysia > Aplysia californica. The sequence continues at coordinate 121,840 of NW_004798325.1, forward strand.
TAATTTTTTCATTGGAAGCAAGACAAATAAACAAGCTTTAAGATGATACCAATAACTCCACATGCCCAAAAATTGATGAGCGTCTGATTCCACCATGTCGTGACACATTTATAGAGGCAATGTTTCTTAATGAAATTCATCTTTAATTCTTAAAGTCTATAAAAAAATTGATACAAATATATCTAATGAAAGAATGGAAACTATGGACATGGTACTGACAAGTATCCAAGAAGTAATCCTGACTCCTAACTTATGTACTGGGAATATAATAAACATCTAAATCTACAAGCAGCTGTTTTATTATAATTTCAACTGCCAATCTTTCAGTCAGACACATCGAGAGAGAGACAAGCAACCAGGACATGATGCAAATAAGAGCCAAATAATAAACACAAGACATCTCCAAACACAAACACAACTTATGAATGGACTCACATTCTTCCCAGCATCCCCACTGTCTACAAGAGCAGCAACTTTCGCCTTGGTTTTAGTCAGCATAGCCAGTTTTTCTGGACTGGTCTCATTTGCAATCTTGCCATCAAGCAGCTGCAGAGAAAATATTTAAGTAATCAGTATCATATATCAAGCATTCTATAACACAAATAATTATACAAAAGCCACTCACAACCCTATTAAAATAACCTAGTTTAGCGTGCGCACAGCGAATGCACATATTGCAAATAAACATGCATGTAGCAAACAGATTATCGGGTCCCAAATTTTGTTTTATACATGTACATTTTTTGTTTTTAGAACATGTACATCACGAACAATGCATGATCAAATCAAGAAAAAAGAGTTATGTGTTGGTAGTGTTAGAGTGCTTTGCATTCACATAATTCAACTACGTCGAGACAAGTCATGAAAGAAATTTCTGACATGAAAGAAATTTGGTAGGTAAGAGAACAATGCCCCACTAGACATTTGCAGGTCGCTTGTAAGGCAAAGTACAGTGCTTGAGGGTCGAGAAGATGAAAGGAATAAATGGCAGAAATTACATCAATGGAAATACCACACATAATCATTAGAGCAAAGATGTCCTCCTCACATACACCATTCCAAGATTGGAAGGACTGCTCTTCCTGTTGGTGTGCTGTGGTAATTATTTTTTTTCTTTCCCCCAGGGAACATGGGGACAGAAGAGGCAGAGGAGGGGTGTGCAAAGGAGAATTTTCTGAACTTTTTTGTTTGAGTAAAGAGAAGTACATCAATATAGTAACCGTCGTTTGGTGCATGAGAAGACAGACAGAAACAACAAAACCAAACGAAACCAGGGGTAAAAAAAGAATCTATAATATGATATACACGTACAAAACACGTGTCACAGGAAGCCACACATAGGCCTATATCTTTATCTGAGATTCCAGAAATTTAACCTAGAATTGCACTTCCTGAGATGCCAAAACTTTTCTTTCTAAATAATACTATTCATTCAAAAGCACAGTCCAAGATTAACTCTTTCCAGACATATCGCTGATATATCGGCGCGAGTCCACACCCCTTGCGGACATATCGCCGATATATCGGCTGTGATAGGGTGCCTCAGTTTTGTTTCGTTTTAATATGATCCATTATTTATAAGTACTTTTTATTGTTATTGAAAACTTGGAAAGGATTTAGGAAACAAACATCTAGTTTCACTTTGCCAAAGCGTCAGTCTGAGGAAAAACGAGTGTAAAGTTCTTGCATCAACAAAACAATCTAACCGGACTCAGTATAAATATCATCATAACTCAAACAAAAATTGGAATATTGCATTCAAATAAAAAGCTGCATCTTCAGAAATGTATGGAATCTGCTCTTGGCCTGTACTATACTGATTTGCTTTCACATGTTTAGTGAGTGTAATTTTTCCGTCAAAATTTATTTTTCTCATCGTCATCGCCATTTCTAACCTTTGTAATGCATATTTATGTTCAAAATTAATCCTCGTTTCATGTTAGAAAGTACTTCCTTATTCAATTTCCTTCAATTTGATATGTCATATGTTACGTTTTGAGCACTGGTTATGCTTTTATGAAGTTATCTTGTACATCATCTGTATAGCCGAATCGAGTCACAAGTTAATTACGTCTAGACCCCAAAACAACTACGTCCGGAAAGAGTTCAACATACACACCCATTGTCTATTTCAATTTAGTTATGTTACAAGGTACACCAATACTGTAACAATGCAACCTCAGTATAATATGTAAGGAATAAATTCCCTTCTATCTTTATAGAGTGCGTAACTAGATATAAGAATTCTTATTCAAAATGAAGAAATACTGAAGCATCCCAAAGGCTAGCTCATCTGAAAGTTCATTGCAAAAAGAGACCACAAAAAGCGTATAAGACACAATGAGCATAAACTCAGACCTCTTGGTTGTCCATCGACATTGTATCTGCTCAGCACCTAGTTTTGAGAAATTTGATGTCAACATTTTTAATTTTCACAATATGTCAAGCTTTTTTAAATGTAATTCTTTGAATATCTTGATAACGACTCTGAATATTCTTACAATTTTGATAGAGCAGATAGAACATTTGCTTTCTGACCTCATGGTCTTAGTACTTCAAAATGGCCAAAAATTTCAGTATATATAATTATTATGTGTATATATATAATTATTATGTACGTGTGTGTATGTATACTTTTTAACACATAATTATTATGTACCTGTGTGTATGTATATAGAACTTTGTAATTCTGAGGAAGCGAATTTTTTGTGCCGCCCACACAATTTTCTCATTTGCGCTTTTTTGTCAAAGTGTTGCCTTGGATCCCTTTTCTTTTTTTTTATTGACAATTTCTTAGGGGCTGCCGCCATAGCTCAGGCTTGTGACAGTTTCCAGTGGTTTTTGTTAACATTTGTAATACATGATTTCAAAATTGCACTCTGAATAAAAATACTTAAAAACGATTTTTTGGTATGGAATGTTTGATGCGGTCCAGGCTCACCCAGACTCTAACCAAAGAGGCCCCTGGGTAATTTTTGAGTTAGAGAACCCTAGTGAGAACCAAAGTCAGAACACAGTCATGAACAACCAACAACAAATATCTGAATATATATGCGCATGGGAGCCACAGAATGAATTCTTCACACATCAATCTTATTTTCCCCCATCCCTGTGAAACCCCATCAAACTAACTGCTACTCAGTGAGAGTGTACACTATTCTCCTTTTCCTACCCTATGGCACTTTTTCTTTCCATCTTTGCACACAATGCTGATGGACGGACCATTTCCCTCTTCCCAACACATATTCTCACATTCAACAACTTGTTTTAATTTTAATAGGTTTAGTAAGTTTTATTGCACTTGCAACACAAACAGGTCATACAAGTGCTGAAGATAAGAGGGGTTACAAGAGAGTAACATACAAAGAAAAGGAGAGATTAAGGACGATAGATGTTTGACAGGAAAGAAGCAGGAAACTACACCAAAACACCAGCCAACCACCGACCAATGACTTGTGACCATGTATCGCTAGGATCAATATATATAATCGGCACATTATGAAGATGAAGTTTCTTACCATGAGAGCACGCTGGACAACAAAACCGTAACCCTATCTGTACTTCGTGTTTTACTATCGTATCCGTACGTCGTGTGAACTCTGGGCCACCACTTTCCAAAGAGGAAATTTACTCATTAATCCGATCCGTACGCTTTGCATAGCAGTCTGTCAAAAAGATTTTTTGAAAAATACTGAAAGTTTCAAAGAGACCTTCGCACTAGAAGTATTCTACAATGTGAAGAATACAATCCCTGGCGTACAAAATGACCCCAGGCGTAAAAATAGGGTTAAGCAACAGTTCAAGTGTCTTACCTGTAGCGCCTCTCCTAAATCCTGCTCCACCTGCTGTGGGCTGTGGCCTGCATCAATGTACTGCTGCATCAAGTGATTCTGACGAGCACGGACAATGATCTGAAGAGAAATAAAAGCAACATGTTATCTGACAAACTGAGAGACAAAGAAAACGTGGCTGAAAAGTACACTTTAAATACTATCTTTAAAAGACAGGTGTATATGCAATGGCATAAAATATCACTGAACATCTAAGAAAAAAACTGAACATCCTTTTCCCAGAAACAAAAAGTTTGCACCAAAATTCATTTTGTGGGTAGTTTTGTTTCCTTGTTTTCCACAGCAGGCCAATCTATGATTATCAGCAAAATTAAATTAAATGAATTAGCAGAGCTGAGTATTGAACCTCTTTTTCTTAGAGCCTCTGAGTAGGTCAGGTTGAAGAAGGATCTTACACTGGTGCCATCCTCACTCCACTTCTTAAACCACCTCACTGTGCAGACAGAGATCATGAAACTCATATTGTTATTATATTGTACTAGCCTATTTAGGAACTTATTGAATTTAAATTACCTTCAGTTCAGAACAGGGATAAAACATCAGGATGGAACATTAATGGTTAGGTAAACAAAACTTATGATTGATCCTTGTGGTGTAACGGTAACTGGCAAATCTGTTCAGAGCAGCTTTGTCACAGATGAAACAATAAGCACCAAACACAACAGCGAAAGATTATTTACAAATATGATTACCTTGTCATCAATATCTGTGATGTTCATGCTATAGAAGATGTCATACTTGAAGTAGTCCATCAACACTCTACGCAAAATGTCAAAAGAAATGTAGGACCTGAAAAGAGAAAATTATTTCATTTTGAAAAATAGACTTTTCTTAAAAACATGATGGTCAGCACAAAAAAAACGTTGCTCTCTACTGAGCTACAAAAATGCCTTCAAGAGGGATATGACCCCAACAAAGGTCAATTACAGTACATGGGAACAGAGGACAGAAAATCACAGGAAAGTCAAGCCAGTCCCAAGAAGCAATAGAAAACACTGCAGTGAAGAACTGTTAGCATCACCAGAAGAGACAAAAGATGATGCCACAGAACACGGATCATCTGTTCTTTCCTAGACCAATAGTCTCTGCCGTAGAACCCGGTCGTTAGGAGACAAACAAAAAAAGATGGCTCTTACACTGACCAGCTTGTTAAGCAGATTAAAAGGGGAATCACTCAGCTTCTTCAAGTAAGTTTCAAGGAAACCATCATTGTCTATGCATTGTTGACAGAGTCATTGGTGATCCTAATGCCATGTTTTAAGAACATGTGAGTGTAATAGACAACTCCACTAATTGAAAACCACTTAGAGGTTGGCTGATCCGATTTGGAAGTGGTGCTCATGTGCATTCCTAAACCTCCTGCAAAAAAGTATGCAAAGTATGTATAGACTTTTGCCACCAGTATGTCCACAATCCATTTCCTTTTCTACCTCTCAAAAAGTCACTAAAGGTAGCCATTACAGTGTATTGCAGCTCTCCCTCTGGCTATATCAACCAAAGAGTGATGCACTTGAAAGTGGGCAGTGCCACGTGAAACAAAAAGTAGAGGGGGTGCGAATGCTTCTACTATTCCATTCAGTCTTGCCCATTCCGTCCCTCCCAGAAACGCCTCCTGCTTTATCTTATTGAACTTCACAACATTACAATGTGCACATCCCACCCTTGAAGAAGGTCTCTTAGACTATGGTAAAAGCAAGATGCTTATAATTAGCCAAAGTTTATTTCCCTAAGTTATAGCAGAGATCTAAGACTAATATTAATTTTTAGCTCTTATTTTTATGCGTTTAAAACATAAAGAAAAACATTCTGAAACATGGTAAAAGCAGGCTCTTTGCCATTTAAGTAAAGTGTTTTAAGATTAGACAGAGACCACTATACCACCAGCAACTGCCATTTTCTGACTAACATTGGCCTCATTATCTATATATAGCATCATCATAGGACATACAATATTTGATCAAAACAGAACTTACATATTATCAAATACTGCTTGAGTAACAATTGACAAAGAAGCACTGAAAAAGTCCAGGAGGCCAAAAACACTCTGAAGTACAGCAGATGGGCAACCAGACAACTTCTTGTCTTCAGGTTGAATTGCACCCATCAACAGAGCATTTGAGTACATAAAACCCAAGGAGCTTTGAGATATGCCAAAGACAAAAGTAACAAATTTCTCAAGTCAACAGTTGCATCAACACTCTCATAACCAGGAACTCAATGGAGATGGCTTTTGAAGCATTGAATTTATACAAATAAAACTTTTAACCACCTCTGCAATTAATATAAAGCCTCCATTTGACACATAAGCTCTTATTCTATGACGCAAGTCCAAAGACATGTAATTTTGACTAACAAGACTTTCATATAGCCCATGGTAGAAAGTAAGTAGTAAGTAGAGAGAATATGTTAGAGAGAGAGGAAGGGAGTTAGAGAAGAAGAGGGGATGAGGTGATACCCAACAACCCAAATTGGCAATTTAAAAAAAATCATAAATGGAAGCAACTATACACATGTATTTTGAAACAAAAGTAGACACACACTGAATTAGAGAGAGAAAGGGAGATTGGAAAGAGAGAGAAATAAAATACAGAGGAAACGATAAAAGAGGAGAGAGGGATGAATATTTACAGGATGCATTAAAATCAATTACCACTACAGCATACAGACAACACTTCTTCCTATTTGAGAATTTTTCCCACAGCAGCAGAGCACAGTCCCAAGCAAGTAAACAAGAATCTTACATCATGCCAAACAGAAACTTTGTGGAAATTACAGAATACCAAAGAAAAACAAAAAAGTTGGGGAATCCCGAATGAGAAGTACAAAAGGGTAGATATATAGTTTCACCTGGCATGCCCCATGTGAGATGCATCATAAACAGTTGGACCACAGTTGTACCACGTCACGATATTACCTCTCTGTGGTACAAAAACTTCCTGCACCGAAAGAAGAGAAAAAAAATTGTATGAAATACGAAGCATCAGAACTTTAATATGGCTATCTCAATTATCATTACCATGTGAACTATAGTGTGAGGCTCATCCGCAAGTAAGACTGGCCAAAGTTTGTCATTGGATTTATTATGAAGTAACAGCATTTTCAAGAGGTCATATCTGATGATATCTCATACTACAAAACAAACTGATTTTTTTTTCTTTTATTCTTTGCCAATACATGTTTCTGAAGACAAAACTTTAAGTTATAAGGCCAGTTCGGGTTTTGAAAATTTGCATACACATCTCTTTTCTTATTTGGCAACATGTCGAGAACGTTCTGGTGTCTGATAAACCAACAACTGCTCCCTGTACACTGTACAGTTTTTAATATTCAAGACTCAGGAAAGCAGTCTTTACCACAATAAGTGTATTGGCATTATCATCATGTTTCTCCAAACAGACAGGTTATTTTATTTAGAAGCAGGTGGGATAAGAGTAATGTGAATTTTTTGCATTAAAAGAAACTCAAGTGATTGATTTGCTGTCTTCATAATGAAAATTCCCATGCATCTTTAAAAGGTAAAGTGCTTTTATATTTAGGAGAGTAATGCTATGAAAAAATTCCTAAACATAATAATAGTAGCTGCAACAAACCTACCTTTCGTCTCGTCAAACTATTAAAAAGGCGGAGTACAGGTTTTCCCTCCCCAGATGGCGGTTCCCATTTTGGCTGTGATCTTTTCATTTTCGCTCAAAATATTTCTAAAGTGAAGTCTACTCCTGCAATGACAAATACATGAATTAAAAAACAAGTGACAGCAATCATAGTTGTGGGACAAGGACAGCCCCATGCACCATCAAAAAGCAAAGTTTCTTTTTTTTTTAAAAATAAAAACTATTAGAGGACATCATGTGTATGCCACAAACAAAAGTCTACCCAGAAAATGGCTGCAAGAAGAATCTTTTCCACACGGAACAAATACAAATTCTCCGACTTTAATTTTAACCAAAAAAGTGTTCCATTTCTCTCAATCAAGTTGACCAGACAAGGGCAAACTACAGCCCGCAGGCCAGTCCGGTCAGCAAGAAGCAGCAGCAGTCTGGTCCACGAGGCAGTTAGTGCAACAAATGAATACATCGCCCCTGGTCAGTTCAATTAAAATAAAAACGAAACTGTTTTTCTTGAAAAACACCAATAGTTTACGGCCCAACTGGACACAAAAGATCAAATATTTTCTCATGAAATGACATATATAATATATCTAAGGAGTCCATTTTAGTCTCACTTTAAACTTGGGCTTGGACTTAGGCAGGCCGGATTTAACTTTGGTGGACCCACCGTGTTTACATGTATTAATGCACACTGATAAAAACAGTGGGGGGTTTCAGGGGGACTAGCCCCCGACAACAATAATTATAAAAAATAACACACATAAATGCAAAACAATAATAAATAAGAACAGAGAAAAGAAAAGAGGACTAGGAACATTAATTAATAGTTGATAATAATGGCATTGCACAGCAAGGCTCAAAAGTAGTGCTGTGCGATTTAGAGGAAACAAAAATTCAACAAAGCTTCGAAGTTTGAGTTATTTGAATACCTCTGTCGAATGTTTTTTCATGTATATGATAGGCCCAGACCTAACTTCCGCTATTCAACATTCAATAAATATTCACAGCGGCGTCAAATGTTTTTTTCTTATATATATATACAATAAGCCCAGCTCTAACTTCCGCTATTCGAAGCGCCGCCGAATTGTTTTTTCTTATACAATAAGCCCAGCTCTAACTTCCACAATCTGAAGCGCCGTCTAAATGTTTTTACTTATATACGATAAGCCAATCCCTAACTTCCGCAATTCACATCGCAGTCGAATGGTTTTTTCTTATATAAGCTATGCCCAGATCTAACTTCCGCAATTCGAAGTGCCATCGAATTGTTTTTTTCTTACATAAGCCAGTGCCACAACCTGACTCCCCTAAACATGTCACAGAGGTCAAAAATTAAAAACTACTTAATTTCCATTTTAATGCCATGAATATGTAGGTAATTGGTGTTATTTTCATAATCTTGTGCAAATACAGCAGAAAAAAATATATTTTGTAAGAAATTTAGATGTTAGATGATCACTTTGGGATTCTGACGTGTATAACTATGATGACATGAAATTACTAGTAGTAGTAGTGATAAAATTTGAACAACCGCATCTGTTTAAAGTACTACTTTTTACACCAGTATCAAGCCTTTTAAAAAGAGAAGAAAATTCCCAACCGATTTTGTAGCAATGCCCACCGAGCGCGTTTTGTTCTGCCAATTTCTGGCCCCCGCAGCGGGGGTGTTTCGTGGGACGCACTAACGCAAAGGTTGTTATCTTCAACTCGCTCTCACGCCGCTTCTCGTGAATGGATATAAATGAAACTTGGCAGCCAATCAGAAAAGAGGTCAATCTCGTAGTATGCAGTTTGACAACATTGTACCCATCCTAGAAGCAGTCGAAAACATTTGCGAAAGTGGTTGATGTGGTGCGCTTTGAAGATTTTTTGGAGCTGTGATTTGTCTAACTGACTGATACGTTGTACACCATTTTTCTTTATTCCCTTAAAATTTCAAGCTTCTGTATTTAGCGGTTTTTGCGTAATCTTTAAAAATGTGGGAGTAACTAAGGGAAAAAGCGACATTGCCATTTGTGCGTACTGGGTAAACGAACTGCTGCTGGGAAATTTCCACTGAGTGACGTCATCAGCCATCGGTCGCCTCGGGCGCTACAAATGAGGCCCCGTTCATGTGAACCGGAAAGGGGGGGAAGGATACTTGAAAACTAAACGGGGGCCTTGATAACTTGCGTTTTTGTTGCATTTTAGTCACAATACAATAGATGTAGTCATTTTTATTTGCTTGATTGCATGACAGAAGAATAGAAACTGAAAAGAAAACATCTTGAGAAGTGGTATGGCATTGTGTTTGCGTTATGAAAGCCTATTCCCCCCTCTTGGGAAAGCACACACTTGGACTCGTCCTGTGTGCTCTGTTTGGAAAAGTGAGGCATTAAGATTGTTATTAAAGAGTATGGTACTTATTTAGTCCAGTCTGGGAAGATAGTCCCGTTTATACATTGTTATCGTTCACGCGTGCGTGCGTGAGCGCGCGCGTGCATGTGTGTGTGTGCGCGCGCGTGCATGTGTGTGAGAGAGAGAGAGAGAGAGATAGAGAGAGAGAGAGAGAAGGGGGGATGTAAATATGTTACATTTATTGTATGAGTTGTAGCCTACACATGCGAAATATTCCCATGACTTGTAAACTATATTATCTGAACGCATCTTAATCTAACACACAATAGGACACTGTCCAACAATGGATATACACAGAGACAATCTTATTTTCTATAACAAAGTATGCATGCTTTTACTAGTACAGAACTGGATTTATTAGTAGCTCTCTACTTACATTGTTGTGACAAATTGATCCAGAACATTGCTTGGCAAGGAGGAACCTTTTATTTTGCCAAGTTTAATTCAAATATCATGACTTTGGGAGAAAATATGACTGATAATCTTTGTAAATCTGTAAAGAATGCCACTTTTTTACCTGTTAATGTCTTTACAACTCAAAAAGTATGACAGATATTAAAAATCTGACAGCATGACTAGATTCTGCATTAAAAAATGTACTAGACTGCCAAGTTTTATTTACATATTCCAAGAAATAGGCGAGGTATGACAAATATTGTCTCAAAACGCACCGAAAACCCACATTTTTACCTATAAACGTCTTCATAACTCAAAAAACAGGATAGCTATGAAAAATCTGAAAGCAGGACTAGATTCTGCACTAGAAAATGAGCGAGTTATGACGAATATTGTCTCAAAACTCACCAAAGAACGTCCCATACTTTGGGCTTTTTTCATTATATAAAAGTGTACCAGAAATTAATTGATTTAAAAATCTGTAACTTTCTTGTTTATTGATGGATTTCAAAAATTCAAAAAGTTCCATGCTCTGTGAAGATAAAGCTACAAAATGCACCTATTTGCAAACACTTTCTGGCAAAAAAAGGATTTTCGTGGTCATTGCTAGATTTTGTGATATAAGATGTAACACGTCATCATAGTTATGCACGTCAGATAGCCCGACCAGAACAGTTCTCTTTTCCACCAACTTTTCTTTTGAAGCACCACTGTTGTGATATCAATTTGTATAATGTCTGTCTATATTAAGTTGAAAATCGATATATTAAAATTTTCAGGACAGAATTATATTAAATAAGAGTAAAAATTTATTCTGTGCATAAATATGATGACATTTTTTGTCATCATAGTTATGAGTGTAAGAAGAGAACATTTGAACAATCTTACGAAGTTATTCTTTTTAATTCTAATTAAACTGCTCTAGGCATTTATGAGACAAAAGGAATGACTGAATTTATGATGTCTGGCATTTCTGCAGCACAAATCGTTTTGTAACGCTCTTCACTTAAACAAGTATTGTCCCTGTACATCTTGGAATTCCCACGCCAGTGGTGTAAAAGTTTGGTACTTTGCTGTTACACACAAAAAATGTGATTTTGACAAAATGAATCCCTTTACTTATCAATTATTGCATGAATATACTTTAAAACTTCACATCAGGCTGCATTTTGCATTCCGGTCACTTCCTACACCCAGGCAACCACCAGAATCCGACAAAGAGATATTTTCATTTTTTATCCTTTTCATTTGCTCAAATGCCAAGGCAATGCATGAATGAGGTGATTGGTGATAGGAACTTTGTTTACTAGTCCAGGCCAAAAATACCAGTCACGTACTACAAAGTACACTTTTAGTTTTAATTGGTCATCTTATGTGCATAACATGATGACGGCAAATTTGGGATTCGTTAATGGACCTTTGTGGTAATGACCCCATCGTACAAATGTTAATTCCTTTGTCTTCAAGAGGAAATCCCCAACAAGTACGATTTCAGTTGTAGAAATCAAGTTATATTGCTCAAAGTTTGTCTAGTTGTCAAAATATACAATTCTGAATGATGACAACAGTATGCACGTCAGACACTTTTAAAGATTGCAATTGATGAAAATTGTGAAGCCTGAAGAAGTATTTATAATATGTATGCCTGAAATACGATGGCTTTAGACTTACCCTCAGTACTAGTAAAGTTTTGAAGACTCCATACAAAAATGTGTGTTTGGAAGTAATTGCAATGCTGTTTTCATATGACATATTGAAATAGGCAAAAATAGCAGCAAAATCGCTTTATTTTATTATTTCTAAGCATAAATCATACATAAAACAAAAATCTTTTGACAACACCACAAACGGATATAAATGTGTTTTCTATAAGGAGTACAAAACAGTACTGCATCACATAATGTAAAATGCTGTGGCTCTGGAACAGGCTCATATATAATATATATATATATATATATATATATATATATATATATATATATATATATATATATATATATATATATATATATATATATATATATATATATATATATATATATATGGGTAATTCTCCTGAAAGCTTGAACTTTCCGTAACACGGGTATCAAATTTTAGAATTCAACCAAATAACTTGAAAATGTACTCAGTACACCTTTGACATGTCTAGTTTTGATCCCTACATGGCTGAAGCTAAAGCTTGTTTGGTTTCTTTGAAAACGGAAGTGAAGTTTAGGCTAGTGCGCTATGGTCTTAAACGTTACAGGACACAACAATACCGGTCAAAACATGAAATATAACAGAGGGAAAGAAAAATTGATTGGGGTAGCATTATGTCCTTTAAATTCATTGTTTGTTCACACAAATTTAAAAACTTTTCTTAAATTAAAAAAATGCTTATCAAACAATCATAATGTCTTTAACGTTACCGGCAAAAATTATTTTTCAAATAGAAAATTAGACTTTTTAAAAAATAAAATACTAATACAAAAGTAGAACTTTTAAAAAGTATTGCTATAAAACGGGTAATTCAATGCTGTAGTTTCAGCAAATATGAACAAAATCGATAAGTGTTTTCGGCAGCAACAATAGCTATATATAGTAGTCTTAAACGTTACAGGACAAAAGATAAAAAAAGAGTGTGCAGAAAAAGGACGATTTGTTTCATAAAAATAATATGCACACCTACTAAGAACTAAAACATGTATTATAATACTTCTTTGATGTTATCTGTCATGTTTTTAGAAGAAAAAGGCATCAACTTATTGACTCATTGAGCATATTATTGAAACTTAACTTTTTCGGGACAAAAATCTTGTGGCAGTTACAAAGTGAAACATGAAATCTAAACTGAACTGAAATTAATTTTCCCAATAGTGAAAGCAGCAGCAGTTAGTAGTAGCAGCAGCAGCAGTTAGTAGTAGTAGTAGTAGTAGTAGTAGTAGTAGTAGTAGTAGTAGTAGCAGTAGCAGCAGCAGCAGCAGCAGCAGCAGAGCAGAATATCATAAAAGGTATCACATCTCCTTCATTATCGCTACTAACATTGTCAAGGGGGCTCTCGTGGCCTAGAGGTTAAGGTGTTGGCCTCTCATTCAAAGGTCCCGGGTTCGAATCCGCGTAGCAACCGAAAAATTTTCTTCTCTAAAATTGTCTCCTTTCACCTACTTTCCTGCTCTCTAGCAATGATCTGTTGTCTGCTTTCGTTTCCACTTTGTGCCCCCACCCCCTCACCTCCTTTGCCCCCTCCTCTGGGCTCCGGACTCTTGCTGCAGCCTTTCTGCTGCTACTCCTTGGCTCCTCTTAACTGCTGTCTTTCTGCCACACCCCTGATCTTCTGGTAGGAAAGATCTACACCTAGCCTTCTCGGACAAGGGCGAAAATTTTCGGAGGGCCCTTGTGCAAGTTGCGCACGTTAAAGATCCCTTGGTGGTCTAAAATCGATAAGAGTAGGCTTCGGCCGCCACCCGGGCAAAATTAAAAAATTCCTACCAACTGAAAATATTAGGTGTGTCCCTCGCGCTCATATGACCTTATGCAGTTGCGAGCACCGTAAAAACACTTACCAAAATAAACATAACATTGTCAAAATACATCGTTAATCATGGCAGCAAACAGTGTTCTATCTTTCTGTGATTTATTGTGACATTATGATGTTCACTTCCCAAAATGTTTCCACAGCATGGTGACCATATTGAAGATCATTTGGGAACACAACGATTTTTTGTTAGTTATGTAGCATCCCATTCGGCACACTGTTGATGAATAGTTCCCTGTCTGTAGCTCAAACAGGAAAACTGAAGCAAATTCATCACAGTATGGACCTCTACTTCACTAACAGCTCTTTATGATTTCAAGAACACGTAACATTGCTATTGAGCATGAAACAAGTGTATGGAATGTTTACTAGCTGCTTTTCAAAGTCCAACTGCACTCAGGAAGGACGAGGAATTTCAATGTGCCTTTTTGCCGCTGTGTTGAGAAAGAGTTTTCTGACGTACATCTTCCAAAGTTTGCTTTCGAGCTGCTTTGACTTTTGGAAAGACTTTCATAACTCTGTGGACAGCTTGTTTGCAGGATGTGGGTGTCTGTATGACACTTCCCGAATATATTGAACCTCTTTTTTCTTCTTCTCTGTGTCTTCACCTTTTTCCTTTTTTTGAATGGAACCTTTCTCTAGCCTTAGCATTGTCTGCCCTTTCCTTCTGCTCTGACCAGGAGGCTGTTACCTCTCTTGGGTAGCTTTTCCATTTCTTTCTTTAGTATCACTAGCCCAGAAAACTTACGTGTTGCAACTTTGCTAGTGGTAGAGGTAGCTAATGTGAGGTTTTCCTTCTTGTTTTTCCTGCATTTCTTAACTTGTTCGTCGGTCTTTGCCTTGTGATTCATCACTTTCTTTCCCTAGACGAACGTCTTCAGCTCTTTACAATTGCACATCGATGTCACTCTTTTTTTTCTTTAATTGGTCCTGGGATTCCTAAGTTGGCTCCATCTTAAACTTTATTGTAATAAACGTTGTGTATTTGTTTTTGGAATTTCGATACTTGAAAGCAATGCATTCAGAGATCTCTAGCGCAGAGCACGCACCTATGGTACTGTAAAGTTGGAAAGAGAATGTGGGAGCAGGAGGGGTAAATAAAAAATTGTACCAATCAGTTTAGTAACTGAATTAAAAGAGATAAAACGCATGCTATACTTGGTCGAAAATAAGATTATGCTGCATTACTTTTTGTATTATTTTATTAAAATAATTCACAACAGAAAAAGTAGTCACAAATTCTGTTATAGAATGTTATATGAATAAAGTGAATATATAAACCGATGTTTTTCGTTACTTATGTGGTCTTGCTAGTCTCATCATAATCTAAGACGATAAAATCAGCTACTATGCCCTAAATATTATTGGGGCAACCCTTGTTACCAAAACTTTGGTTAAAATGATTTAGTCCGTGTAACTATTAAGACCAATGTAAAAACGTATTTTCCTCTTCTTGTTAAAGCCAATATTAACTTTTGGTGAAAACTAAGGGTAAAGCTACACTGTGGACAAAGCGAAGCAGCACGGAAGAGGCAATTAAAATAAACCAAAGGGAAAGACGGACGTCACCAGCCGTATCAAGAACAGCCCGAAGCAAGGAGATGCCAGGAGAAATTCTGGCCAATGTACAATCACTTATATCACTTGAAATGTACATGTGTGCACACGAGCATATTATTGACAGCACGCTTGAAACTAGTAGATCTACAAAATTTCAGTGATGATAACAAGAAGGAAAACGAGGAGAGTTCGTGAAAACTAATTGTCAAAACAAAAATGAAAAATAAAATCAAAGCACACAATGCATTTACCTTTATTCAAAGCAAGACATTATAGAATTGGCCTCTTTTCAATTAATTTGTAGACCAAGATCTACCCATCCATCAGTTCTCCATAACATTCCCTTCTTAACACTCTTTCAATCTGTCTCTCATTCTTTCTTTATCAATCGTCGAGATAGGATGTCTTAAGTTAGTAGTCCTTCAGGTGAGTTTAACCATGAATATTTCATGCAGATAGAAAAAGGAAATCACAACTCATTCAAACTGAATCTGCACATCTGCTTTGGTCGTCTGGTAAATTTCTCTACAAGTGGTGAAATTCACCAAACTAATGATGCTAAGTAATCGGGTTCGCCTACTCCTTTCTTTCTTTCCTCTTTAGAGTTACCACGTCGATCAGGATAAACGGCGCCAATGTTTTTCTGTTCATTTTCAACTGTAACTAAAATTGACATGGAAAATCCCATACAACGTTACATCACTTACATCGCCCTCTTCGCTTTGTTCCCTGTGTTTACGCCTCGTTTTGCACCACCAAGCCACAGTGTGACATTACCCAGAATAGGAATATCAATATACTTTGCATTCCATTGACAGAGTGTGTCTACAAAGTTAAATTACTGATGTTCGATCTTAAATATTTGAAACACCGAGCCAAGCAGCCTTATCCTTGTATTGTATTTGCATTGTTTCAGACAACGATAACAAGTTGTCACCTTTAATTGCCCCAACTGCCAACCCCAAAGCTAGAAATAGGTGGCATCAACGCATGAAATCCTTGAAAAGAAATTCTTAAAGAAGCTACTCATTCTATAAAGATTATAACACAAAGACCAAGTCTAAATCGTCAAAATGAAGAAATCAAACTCTTTGTCCAATTTCCGTTTCGATACAACAAAACACTATGAAAACCAACAATCCTTGTTTTGGCAGGATCCAAACTCATCCATTTCCTTGAGAGAATTTAAGATTTCATCAATGAACGACATATTTTGCAGCCAATCCATATAAAAAAGAAAGCAAATTTTAAAGCAATTCAAGTCTTAATCATTACTTACATCTTAATCGTTACACCGCTAAAATTGCGTGACGAAGTTATTCATATTCACTTTCTATAGACACCGTTGTCTTGCTGGGGAATAGATGAAAGCCAAGTTGATTGGAAACCAGTGCACTTGACATAAAAACACCGCACCAAAATTTCGAGCTACTTCTGGTAGAAGTAAACATGCAGAGATCTTAATCGTTACAACGTGACAAAAATTCAATGACGTGACTATTTACCGCCAAAATTTCGTAATCAGAGTAGTAATTTTGTTCTTGGTTGATGAAATGATTAAAATGATCGCATTTCTAGTTCTACAATGAATAGTTACACTTTTTAAACGATCGATTGACCTGAAGATAGGGTTACTATTTTTTATCATTTTTCGGACGAGACATGAGGCGTCTAAGACCTAATTTTATGCCCTTTGTATGAACAAATGGGCCATAAAGCATTTGTCGGTTGCCCTGAAAGTTCTACTTAAGATCAGTATTTACCCATAATTACGAAAATGAGATGCAGGCAGTTCTTAGAGCAATCTTCGGATGAAAACGGTCTCTGGTGAATGTTACTTTTTCATACCTAAAAAATGCTGATTTTTTAACAAAAAAGCCCAACACTGTTTCAGCATATCATTTCATTGTATATTTTCTGCCTAGTCCAGGTTCGGCAACCTTTTCCCCACCAGCTTAGCTCATCTTAACTATGATTTGAAATAAAGAAAGATATGTATGGTGTCTGTAGTAAAGGGTATGCGCAAGTTCAAGTTTTCATGTCAATTCCCCATAATATATATATATATATATATATGAAACCTAACTTCCGCTATTCAAAGCATCGTCAAATTGTTTTTCTTCTATATGATAATATAAGTCCATTACTTTCGCAGCGCCAGTCACTGAGATCGTGTGTGTTGTTGTCGCAGACAGTGCAATGTAATGACATGGACGTCACCGTTCATAGCGCTTCGAATTTCGAATAGCCTTGGGGAAGGGGAGCTTATTGCGACAGCTAACTTCAGTAGAAAAAACAAACATGACGTATTCGCTGTGCTTCAAGAGTAAACTGCCCTTGCTTGAGCTATGGTGTGACGAGTGAATATAAAGGATATTCTCTCAAAGAGGTCTCTAGAGGAATATTTCATCTCTTGTTGGCTCCTCTAATCACTCTGTCTCGTAACCATCCATCAAATAAGAGTATTTCTGTATATTATATTTATCATCATCATTGCCTTTCTCACCCTGCACCAGGGTATAGGCCACGGACAAACACCCCCCACTTTTCTCTTTCCTGGGCTAGCCTCTTGATGTTAATTCCATGTCTTCCCACTTTTCTGTACATCGATTTCTGTGATTCTTCTCCAAGTTCCACGAGGCCTTCCCCTTGATCTCTTGCCCTGTGGGTTCCAATCCAAAACTTTCTTTGTTATGCAGCTGCCTGACTTCCTGAGAGTATGTCCAATCCATCGCCACCGCCTTCTTCCTACCTCATCTCTGACTGGTATCTGGCTTGTTTTCCTTAACACTTCCACATTGGTGACCCTGTCTGTCCATCTGATCCTCAGTAACTTTCTTAGACACCTGTTTAAGAAAACCTAGATCCTCTTTATACAAGTCTGCGATGCGTTCCATGCCTCACATCCATACAACAGGACCGACTTCACGTTTGAATTGAAAATCCTCAGCTTTGTTCGAAGTGAGATCTCTCTGGTCTTCCAAATCCTATCCAAAGATATGAAAGCAGCCTGTGTCCCTCTCTGTCAATTATGCTCCCAAGATAACAGAAGGATTCAACGTTTTCTAGGGCCTTTCCTTTTATTGTGACCTGCTCCTTTCGTTGTGCATCTGTCCTTAGTACCTTTGACTTTCCGGGGTGGATCCTCAATCCAACAGACTCCGATAGGCTGTTTAATACTGAAGTCTTTGCTTGTATCTGTTCCTGGGTGTGCGACAGAAGCGCCAAGTCGATATTATATTTAGGCCGGCTCTATTTCTCAGAACGTTCAGGAAAATAAACTTGAACTCTATTTCTTCGAACAGTTTCCGTTCTCAAGATTTGTTGATAATAAGCGAACGGAGTGGCTCGTGTATTTGTGTGTGTGTGTGTCTGTGTACATGTGTGTAAGGTGTGAACGGGGGGCGTGGAGGGATTTTTTTTTTTTACAACAAGAATTTTAGTTTTTGCTGGGTGACTAAATGCAAAATAGGTTACTTCCAAGGTCGAGCAGCCTTGTTTTCTCGCAGTACCCTTTGAAGGTATTTTCAAATGAAGTAAAGTAGTCCGGGAATGTTGCCCCAACCACAACTGAAGTATCTGAATATTCAGACATTTAAAAATTTCTAGCTCTAGAAATTGAATTCCGACGGAAAAAATGCTTCTTCCCAGTCCTCGATGAATGGCAGAATGAAAGGATGACGCATAAATCTCACAAATAACCAAAAGATGTCGAGATCTGAAACCGTTCGGAGAAATAGTCACTTCGTTATATTATCTCAGTGATTTTAGATAAATGTTGCTACAATTTTACGTTTGAGAAAAATGGGATGAAAATCCATAGATCTAGATCTAGAGTAATCGTACCGGCTCGGGCAGCACGTTTTTTTTTAGCTGTCGGGCACTGGAGTACAAAAAAATCGTTTAAAACTTTGTTTTTAAATCTAGCCCCAAAATAGTGGCACACAAAGCTAAAGCAAACCTCCCTTTCCCAGGAAGAGTGAACATTGGTTGTGGATGAAGGAGCCTGTGGTCTAGATTCTACGTTTTGGTAAACTCTGAAGGCTGGAGAGTTATTTGCATATGAGGCCCTGTCAAGGAAGAAAGAGAATTTGCAGTTCAGTTTCGCCGTTTTTGCCCAAAGGGGGGTGCCCGGATTGTAACATAAAATCCGTAGTTTCTCATCCTTCGGGCACACATAAGATAATATAGTGCCAATGGTTATAACAAAGAATCAAGAATTTGTGCATAATTTAAATAATAGTAGAGTCAGATACAGCATATTAGCTCAGTCAGACACCAGTGTAGAAGAGTCAGATACCAGTGTGTAACACAGTCGGATATCAGTGTCGCAGAGTCAGATACCAGTGTAGTTGAGTGAGCCAGATGCCTGTGTAGTAGAGTTAGATACCACGTAGTAGAGTGGGTCAGATACATACTCATTAAAATAGCTATAAATGGTGAAAACCACTTTAGACAAACTATCATTGTGTCCAAGTGTTGATAAACAAGCATTAAAAATCATGTTATTAAGCTTGCAAAGAGAAACAAAATTGATAATGATTGAAAATGACCGAATGTCAAAATACTGCCCAAATCCATGACAAAACCAAAAAAATGTGACCGAACACGTAAATAAATCGGGCGTCACTTTTGCACCCAGCAAGGGCCTCAAATACGAGAACAAGCTGGAACAGGTCATTCCTGGGGTCATCCAATCACAGAGCTTCCTGTAGCTGGTTTCGGTTTGTCTCTAGGGCAAGGCACATAGGAGATAAATAAGCTTTAAAGTCAACGTGCCTGTTTTCGTCCTAATTTTGACTGAACCGGTAATTTTACTCTAGATATCTCTAGATCTAGACAACTCTATCATATACTCTATGTTTGAAAAAAGGCCGTCATTCGAGTCCGAATAAAAAATTTTCATATTCGGACTCGAGTCCGAATAAAAAAATTTCATATTCGGACTCGAGTCCGAATAAGATAAGAAAAAATGTTATTCGGACACGGGTCCGGAAAAAAGGAAGTGTCTTCGTTCTATAGATCTAACGTTCAGTGCTTCCAATTTTCCGCCATTTTTTAGTTTCCCTCACACGTCCTTGTCTGCCGATCCGA
>NW_004798325.1:143317-167386 GCF_000002075.1 Aplysia californica
ATTCAATAGTATTTGGTCTTCAAGACTTCTGGATTTCTTCTCTGGATGTAAACAAATGGATCGTGGACTTTAACGAACGGAACTACAAGATCACCGACTGTGCCATAGTCATAGCCAATAATTATCAATCATAGTGTATTTCACTTCCAAATTATTAACAAAATCTGTGGTATGACTGCAAAGTGACCATTTAGACTGACAGTAGCCTAGATCTATACTATGTGTAGTACGACCAGAAATGTGAGTTAGATCTAGATATCTAGATCTAGATCTAGATCTAGAATCTAGATCTAGTTAGAGTAAAGCTGTTGACTGTTGAGTTAAAAAATAAAATGACTCACTCAAACTCAAAATACTCAAGTCTCAACTTAAGACACTCTCAAGCCCAAAGTCTGACAACAACCACTGTGGAGTAGGCCTAAAGGATAAAATAGGCCAGGGGTGTTGGTAAACGTCCTGTTCTGACTTACCAGCTACAACATACACAACAGCTGTGCACGGAAAGTGTAGAATTCTGTGGTGCAGATCTACACGTATTCTAATCTAGCAGTAGCAGTATCCTGAATGAACTATGCTAGGCCAAGGCCCACTACTACTGCAGTGTGGGAGACGGGAGATGATGAAACCGGATGTAGATCTATATGGATCTATATCTAGTAGGGCCAAGGAGATTAGGGCCTAAACATCTAGTGAAATTTTCGTGTAATAATATTCTCTTCTTAGAGATCCTTGTCAGTGGGTTTACTTATCAGACGTTTGGGAAATCAGTTGCTAAAGGATCTAGATATATAGATCTATTCTTGAAGTTTGTCTTCGTGAACTTAAAACAAACAATTTACAAAGGATTCACTTAATAATTTATACATCTATATAATGCATTAAGAGACAGATTAAACTGCGAAATTTACAAAAATGACAAGGGAGGTTATGCTGGGAAAAAATAGCCTACTCCATGCGAAAGAGGCGAGCGAACGGGAATCGAAAGCTTGATCCTCTGGAGAGAAGGTCAAAAGAAGACTTGTGAGGTGTACGATTTGCACGAAACCTGTGAAAATACAGTACCATCAATGCGAACATTTTTTTTATTACTGTTGAGTAGCTAAATTTAATTGTATTAGTAAAGAAAGTAAAGGCATCTAGATCTACCTTTGATGCAGGTTTAGTGTAGATTCTAAATTAAATTGGGATCGCCTGTCGGCCTGGACGAAAACGAGTCCGAAACCGAAGACGAAAATTTTAAACGTTCGCAGTTTAGTAACACATCAGTCATCAGTAACAGTTCTTAAATTCGATTCCTTCATTCTAACTTTTCACTTGGTCATCTTCAAATCTAGATCTTGGTTTAAGTTTAAGGTATCTACAGTACTGTCTGGCCATCTCGGAATCTTATTTTGGTGTCAGGTTGTCTGCATCAGAATGTTTGGTACCATCAGAAGAGCTGTGTTGCAAAATCCTAGCAGGGTAAGTCTTGTGTAAAACTACACCTAGAGTCTACATATCTAGATCTAGATCTAGATCTAGATATCTAGAATCTAGATCTAGATTTTGATATATAGATATCTAGATTGTGGTCTAGATCTAGATCTAGTCTAGAGATTCTAATGCCTTACTTTACTTTTATGGAAGAGGCTAGCCGTACTTAATGACGGCTAGACTGGCAGTCTAGCCGTACTTAAGTACGGCTAGACTCACAGTCTAGCCGTACTTATTCTTAATATGATGGCTAGACTGACCATTTACAAAAAATAGGCCTACTGAATTGTAAATATACATTTTTAGTGCGAAGTGACTATTTCTCCGAACGTTCGGAGAAATAGTGCCGATCTTTATTTCTCCGAACGGTTTTCGGCTTCCGGTCTCGTGATTTTTTGCCTATTTATTGCGAGAGTTCGGCGCCAACTTTCATTCTGCCTCTGCCTCTGGTCTGGGAAGGAACACGTACCGCATGGCAAGCCCGCCTACAGACAACCTTCAGTAACACCCACCACACACCCACCACCATCATGCACATGTACACACACTAACTAAACATAACTAGTGGGCAACTTTTGAACGTATGACGAGCTGAACTGTGGATGGAGAGACAGTGTGAGTGAAAGAGCGGGTGAAAGGAAGAATGTGCGAGTGTATCCACAGGCGACAGCAACTAAAAGACGACGACACTGACCACCCCTGGCCTGGTCCACAGCTCACGAACAAAAGGAATGCAGCTCAGGCGGTGTTTTGCCTATATTATTGTCCATGGTTCGCAGGGAACAAGTGAGATTTTCTTTGTGTGTGCCTGGAGGGATGGGGTGGGGTATGAAAGTCATGCGGACGGGGATGAGCCGCGGGAGAGAACACGGGAATTGAATGAAAGAGTGAAACTGAAAGAGACGAATGACTCATGGAGTCCTGGAGTGAATGGATCCTGTGTTTCTATTTTTGTATACTTTGAACTGTTACTGAATAAAGGCTGAAATAAAGCCCGAAAAACAAACAAACACACACACACACTCCTCACTCTCCACTTACTACCACACACAGACACACTCAAACACTCACACATACACACACACACACACACACACACACACACACACACACACACAGGAGCAAATTTTTGGGTCTATATCTATTTAAATTTTCAACAGCTAGTCTAGATGAGATTTTTAGATGAGTGTAAAAACGTGAAAAAGAAAGGTTTCATAACAGAAAGAAATCAAAATTAGAACAGCCCATAAACAACAACAAACATTAACAAATAAGGGCGTGTGTCCACCTGTCCGAAGAAGATTGGCAGTTTTAACCCTAAATGTGCGTAATTTTAAAAAAAAGTACAGGATATTACATGTAAATTATGGAATCACACACATTAAGGGGCTTGCCAGTGTCAGTACATTGGTCGCAGCAGTGACAAACGCAGATGCCAGTTCTATGTGTAGTTATCAATAACCCTCCGTAGATCTAGATCTAGACAGCACACGAGTGAACACAACACATTACGTTTAAAAGCAGCACCTTTCATAGGCAACACGTCATATCTATAGCGAAAAACTGTTTGGAATTGTAGCATTTCTTTATATAAATATTTACGGCGGACATTTTTTGGACCGATTGAACCATATTGTATACGAACAATCTTTGGTAGGCCCATACTATAATTATAGATCTATATAATATCCGAAATTTGGGGGAAAGGATGATATTTCAGAGTGTTCGGAGAAATAGTGCCCAGCTTTATTTTCCTGAACGTTCGGAGAAATAGTGCCCAGCTTTATTTTCCCGAACGTTCGGAGAAATAGTGCCCAGCTTTATTTTCCCGAACATTCGGAGAAATAGTGCCGGCCTTTTTAGTGTGCAGTACCTAAAGTATTTGTATTTGAGACAAAACCAGGTTCCTTAATGACAGTGCATGTATTTTAAACCTCCTGTTTTCTAATGTAAATAGGGCCTAAGATAAGTACGGCTAGACTGGCAGTCTAGCCGTACTTAAGTACGGCTAGACTTCTTGTCTAGCCGTACTTAAGTACGGGTGGACAGCCGGGCTAGCCGTACTTAAGGACGGCTAGACTGTCAGTCTAGCCGTACTTAATATTGATGGCTGAATTGTAAATGAAAATTTTAGTTTGCAATGAATGCCTAAAGTATTTGTATTTCAGACAAAACCACAAGGTGCCTTACTGACTTGCATGTATTTAAACCTAAATAATTACTAGATCTAGATCTAATGAGACCTGTGTACTTAACAGGCTTGAGTCGATTGGGCCAAACCTAGATCTAAGTACGGCTAGACTGGCAGTCTAGCCGTACTTAAGTACGGCTTGCCACTTCGTACTTTTATAGCAAGTGGCTATTCTCTGGCGTCGCACCCGTCGATGGATCAGAAGCTATTCTCCGGCGTCGCGCCGGTTAACAGTCAAACGGCTATTGATCGTCGTGACTTCAAGGCTTAGAAGCGCCTTCCTTTCGCCAACTCTTTCTATCTCTCTCTCTCTCTCTCTCTCTCTCTCTCTCACACACACACTCACACGCACACTCTCTCTCACTCTCTCTTGTCTTCTGTCTCTATCTCCCTGTGTAATTGTATCTATCTATTTCCATCTATCTATATATATCTGTCTATTCATCTATCTATCTATCTCTAGATTCTATCTCTTCTCTCTTTCTCTCTTTGACTTTGTCTCTCTTTTTAGTAAAAAGTGAATTAGATCGAGATCTAGATCTAGATGGACTTGTTCTAAAATTAGGGCCTAGAAAATCTAGATTCTAGATCTAGTAATGTAGTAAAGTTATTTATAGCGAAGTATGTAGATGTAGAATACAATACTAGATTCTAGATCTAGATCTATTCGGACTCGTGTCCGATTAAACCAAAATTCTATTTGGACTCTGAATTGAGTCCAGCATGACGTCTGTTCCGACTTCCGACCCTTGTTCGATTATAGGAGGGTAGAGGGGGGCAATAAGCACCCCCTTTTTTCAAATTGTACAAAATTTGTCACTCGAAACAAATTACTAGATCTAGCGTTTTCTAACTGTTTCAATTATTAAATGCTTCCAATATCATTCTCACACCACTTTCACAGCAGAAAAAAAGCCTTAGAAATATGTTTTTATGCTGTATTAAAACAAATACTGATGAACTCAAAAAACCCAAATTAGGGGCAATAAGAACCGCCCATGTAGGCAATTATAAGCACTATGGTTTTTGTAAGCATCTATCTCGTGCAAAAGTCACACACCCACTCTTCATTGGCCATCTCCTGCAGGCTGCAATCAAGGTTCACACATTCAGCGTGAAACCACAAGTCACAAAGATCACACCGCAAGTCGAATCATCATCATCAGAATCGGACAGGCAAGGGGGCTTCGAGACCTTGAAGCTTTACCATGTCCCCTCTTGTTTTTCCTTTCCCCCTGCCTTTTCCTTTTGTTTGCTTTGAATTATCTGCTTCCTGTAGTCTCTGTAGCAGTGGCGGTGGGTGGACCAAAATTTGGGTGGGGCTTAGGTTGCTTTCACTTCTTTACCACCAGATAGCAAGCCGTAAGAACAAAACAGTGGTGATTTTTCCATACTCCGGCGAGCCACAGCTTTTTGAGAACCATTCAAACTAGAAGAGTCACCTTTGTCTTCCTTCTCTTTGTTCTACGTTAAATTCTTCTGGATGCTGGGGATGGAACCGCTTCACCTCCAAACTTTCTAATTAATATTCATCTGATGAAAAAGTTGCCTCAAAAGTGGTTTGATGTAATTAATAAGTGTTAAATCTCAACGGCACTCACACAAACTTGTATACACAGCACAGCACTCCACAAGCTGGATTAGTCCGTGTAGTCGAGGAAAGTAGACAGCACCTAACAATGTGTGTCTGGGGGAAAGTGTGTTGTAAACTTTTACCCCATTGTCAGGGCTAGGACAGCGTGAGCCCTCTGTGCAGTGTTATTAGATTTGAAGTCTTCTACCTTTTTACAAGAAGAGTTTCACTAACGAGGGTCCGTGGGAACCGGCTCATCTTTGCTGAGCCCTAAAGACATTTGATTTGCTGTGAGGTTACTATAGTTGTAAGTGGTGGCAACAGGGATTGGATAAATGAGCAAGCCGCCAAGTTGATCACTCTGTGTTCATTGCGTGCGATCATAACGGTTTCAACTGCTTATTTCGTTACTTTCATTTGCTTTGGGATAGAGTTGGGAGGTGGGGAGGGGGGCTCAAGCCCGTGAGCCCTTCACTACCCACCGCCACTGCTCTGTAGACATTTTTCTTCTGTCTGGCTTTCTCCATATATCGAAACCTTTGTACCCTTGCTGATCTTCCCCTGGTACTTTTGGAGAATTGTGGTTTCAATTGTCTAAGGAAAAAATCTGTGAATGTATCACAAGACTCAGCTATGTTAAAAGTCCAGGAGATGACACGGCTGAGTAGCCAGGTGTTGGACCTGGATTCGGCGCAGTGGACGGACCAGGAGTTGGCACAGTGGACGGACCAGGAGTCGGCACAGTGGATGGACCAGGAGTCGGCACAGTGGATGGACCAGGAGTCGGCACAGTGAATGGACCAGGAGTCAGCACAGTGAATGGACCAGGAGTCAGCACAGTGAACGGACCAGGAGTCAGCACAGTGAACGGACCAGGAGTCAGCACAGTGGATGGACCAGGAGTCGGCACAGTGAACGGACCAGGAGTCGGCACAGTGAACGGACCAGGAGTCGGCACAGTGGACGGACCAGGAGTCGGCACAGTGGACGGACCAGGAGTCGGCACAGTGGACGGACCAGGAGTCGGCACAGTGGACGGACCAGGAGTCGGCACTGTGGATGGACCAGGAGTCGGCACAGTGGATGGACCAGGAATCTGCTAAAGGCTGGAAAATACTTAGCGGTTCTCAATGTCAACTTGGGAGGCACCAAAAGTAAGGAACTACTTGCAAGTATAATTATAATGCTGTTTCTCATTTCATAGGTTTCATGTTTTTGTTTGTAACAGGTTTTCACAGCCCTGCAAGCCCAATGTGGAAGAGTAATGTCGGGTATGTCAACAGACTCTGTGCCATTTGATGAGGAAGCGGGAGACTTCAAAGAAAGGCGACAGGAAAGAGGTGAACATAAAAAGTTTCTCGCCAAATTGAAAAATGTTAATGTTTCTGATTTTAAAGAAAAATTAGAATTTCTGTTCTCCACCTAGATTCTATTAACTGAGTAAAGTTGAACAACTTTCTTTATAGAGTAAAAGTGATGTAGACTTTAGAGATGATATTTGTTATTTGATGAAATTTTGCTTGGTTCTAGATTCTAATCTTTCAGTTCCATATCGATTTTATTTGGTACCAGAAACTAAATTTTCAAAGTAGCTATATGCCAAATTTATCTGTTCCATATATGAAAGGCCTGTATCTCCTGAGAATTTTGGTACCATTCTCTAACCTCTCAATTGATTTTTTAAGCAAATGGTAGCTGTTAAAAATGGGGTCAAATTTGTTAAAGTCGCTCACTGGCTGCAACCCCATGTTTGACAGATAATAAAAGAGTACCAAGTGCACCAAACATCTCCACATAAACTGAGTACAATGACTATAACATAGATATATGGAGCCTAATTTTTTTCAAGACTGTAAGACCATTACAAATCAGTATTAATTTTATTGCCGCAAACACAATGATCTGTGGTTATCTAAAAAAAAACACAGAGCGTTGACTCTATACTGTAATATGTACCAAGCGCTCCCCTCTTGGGGGGGTCACATGCTTTCCGAGTTTCGCGGAAAGATTGATGAAAAATAGTTCCAAGTCGATTACTTTATTCTGATGGAAAATAAACTGATCTTTCTATTGATACTTTTTTTTAGCCGGTATTTTACATATTTTGTGTAAAAAAATGATCTTTGAAACCTTTGACGGAATTTTTAAAGGCTTTCTATTTAAACACCATATGACAAATATATACCACAGAAAAGCCCGTCCAAAGCTCTACAGTTCTCTGCCTATGAAAAGACGGCATTTAATCCTCAATCTTTCCACGGAGCGTTTGAATGCACGCGTGTCAATTTTTTAACCGGCCGACCACGCATTCCGACCGCGGGGGGCTTCTCTTTTCACAGCAATTAATAGCTCCTAATAATCGGACATATAAACAACTTACACCATTATAACTGGGAAAAGCTGAACTTTTACTAGGTGTACAGCATTTGGTGTTTTATTTCAAAAGAGCATGTCGAAAAAAAAACCCAAACAAGCCACTTTACAAGTTGAAAGGGATTTAAAACATGGGTCTCTACATCATTCTTTCCACTCCTTACACAAGAGGATGTCGGTAAAAGTATTTGACCGTCTACAAAAAGAAAGAAAAAAAATGCAATAGTTGAGTTTATATATCATATTTCCACTCCTTAGACTACGAGGAGATTGGTCTTATAGATGTAACTCAATAGAATGATCAAACACAAAAAGAGAATAGACATCTGCTTTCCTCTTGAAAAAAAGAGATGGTTATCTGAAGATGTAACCTCAAATTGTATGGATTGAATTATATATTTTAACGTATTCATACAAGGTATCTGATCCCAATCAGCGGATTCCAAGTAGTGTCATTTTAGAAATTTTAATTTATAATAATAATACTGCATTTATTATTTTAGCATTATTTCATTATTTTACTCAAATCAATTCTATTGTTAGTATTATTGTTCTTGATATTGATGTCATGACTGTGTTTCTTCTTCTTCTTCTTCTTCTTCTTCTTCTTCTTCTTCTTCTTCTTCTTCTTCTTCTTCTTCTTCTTCTTCTTCTTCTTCTTCTTCTTCTTCTTCTTCTTCTTCTTCTTCTTCTTCTTCTTCTTCTTCTTCTTCTTCTTCTTCTTCTTCTTCTTCTTCTTCTTCTTCTTCTTCTTCTTCTTCTTCTTCTTCTCATTATCAATATTTGTATTATGATAATCATTAGCTTTATTTATTTATTATTTATTAAATTTATTTATTAATTATTTAATTAATGTTGTTTTTTTTTCCTTAATTATCATTAATACTGCCCTTAATCCATAATCGTTCGATAAAAATAGACGGCCACATAAATGATGACATTAAGGGGGGGGGGGGGGGGATTACAGCGAATTATAGGCGATTTCCAGGTTGTGAACCATAGATATGGGGTACATAGAAGCTGAACCAATAAATTGACAAAAAAAGATTAATCCGCAGACAGGAAAAAGAGTCTAAAACAGCACCTGGACATGGATGGCTGGTGCCTCTATAAATAAATCATTGATGGTCAAGCAAAGAAACAGTGATCTGAATATTACCCCGATTTCACAGATACCATGCGCTCGGAAGTCTGCGAGTGCCCACGAGGCTGTGTTTACGCTACCTAATTTTATCTCAGTAAAGTGTTCACAAAATGCCACCTCGATTTCTTTACACAATTAAACGAGTCCATATTATTAATAAGTCGGTTTTCAATTCAGCATATTTATATGTGTGCGTTTAAGCGGAGACTACTGTAACTGGCATTATGTAACATCAAGTCAAATTCTTTCTGACATAACTATGATGACTCATTTTTTAAAAATTTGTACATACAAAATTATTTTAACAGTTTTAAAATAGAGCATGAAAAGCATATAAAATAGTGAGTATCACAGAAACAAGAAATTCTGAATGCTGTTGTGTTTGCATTTGTGTCATCATAGTTATGTCCGGGGAAAAAAAAAACCTTTCCGTTTTCATATTTTAATTTCTTTTAT
Source organism: Aplysia californica (assembly GCF_000002075.1). Classification (NCBI taxonomy): domain Eukaryota; kingdom Metazoa; phylum Mollusca; class Gastropoda; order Aplysiida; family Aplysiidae; genus Aplysia; species Aplysia californica. The sequence continues at coordinate 152,528 of NW_004798325.1, forward strand.
GAAAATTTGGGCTGGATCGATAACAACATGAAAATTTGGGCAAACAACAATTCAGAAGATTCATTTTGACTCACAATACATGTTAATGCTGAAAAAAATGTTACTTTTTTCATATTTTACTATGAATCTTTGCAATATATCTAATATCTTTCGAATATAACCATGATAACACAAAAAGGAAAAATACCCTGAAAAGTAATTTACGGAACATAAAATTATTTAAATAGTTTTTTCATTGCTCTAATTTTCTAACATAAGCATGAAAAGCACATAAAATTACAGAAAAAAGAAATTCTGAATGTCTTTGTGTTCGCATTTGTGTCATCATAGCTATGTCCGTAAGAAATGAAAAACTTTCCATTTTCACATTTTAATTCATTTTTTGGAAATTTTGGAAAACAAAGATTCAAGGGATTCAGTTTGAGTGGCGCCGGTAGCCTAGTGGTTAGGCTACCGGACCCGTGATCATGAGATTGCGGGTTCAGGGGTTCGAGCCTCAGCTCGGGCCGACGTTGTGTCCTTGGGAAAGGCACTTTACACGAATGTCCCACTTGGCTCTGTCCTATCGGAGACGGACGTTAAACTAGGAGGTCCCGCCTCTTAAATAACCTAATAGTGTTGATAGGGGCGTTAAACCCATACCATTTCACCAGATTCAGTTTGACTCATAATGCATGCTAATGGTAAAGAAATGCCACTTAATTCACATTTTACTATGACTCAGTATGACTCAATGCAAAATACCAAATATCTTTCGAACGTAAACACGATGACACATAGTGGACAAATGTTTGTCGTCATTTTGGAACATATCTTCAATTTACATAAAATTTTCCACTCTCGTTGACATCTAGCCAAGCATGCGTGGTTGCATCTAGATCTACCACTACTTGACCATTGGAACGCAGTGCGATGTTAATCATTATTTGGTTTTAATTTTCTAACATAATGAGTTAAAATTCGATGACAACATAAGAATACTTAAATGGATTCGTCTCATCCATCATTATTCTTCTCACCGTCTTACATCGCACAACAATACGCTTTGAATGGATGGACAGGAACAATGCACGTTCCTCCGCCCCTATTATTTCTCGTTTTCTGATTGGTTCTTTCGAACATAACAAATGATGACAGAGCACGAGGCGTCACAGGATTTCCGTTTTCTGCAAAATTACGTACGGTCACAGACTCGGAGTCCGTCAGGGCAGAGAGTAAACATTGAACGATATTATGCTTGTTCCAGGGCCCCAAAGTGGCCGGTAGAAATGAAATCACGGGGAATGAAGTTGCCTTGCGAAATGACTACATGAGTTATGCTGCTCGAAAATGAAAGTCTTGAAGGCTCACAAAGAAAAAACAGCTACAGATATCATTATTCCTGATGTAGCACCACAAATAATGTAGTTAGTTATAGTAGTAAAAGTGCAGAAGGACGAGTTTCTCAGCAATTTTTTCATTGTTGAACTTGACGACAGAAAGGTGCGACCGGACTGCTACTTCTATGCTCCCATAGCTGAAACATCATATTAAGCACAACATATACAATTTTCATAACTGTAGTACCATTTTTATTGGAATAGGAAAACCTATTGGCAAAGGTTCATATATATGTGTCACGACACGGTGGAATCAGGCGCTCGTCGATTTTTGGGCATATGGCATTAGTCGTACCATTTTAAAGCTTGTTCATTTGTCTTGTGTTCGGTGAAAAAAAAATACCCATCTATCATGACAGACGTCGAGATATTTGCGATTGAAGGAGGTGGGGGTCGCCTGGTTTCAGAGGTAAAATGAACGAGAAAATGGCTGCCACAGTTTGCCGTCTACTAAAGCTTGAGAGTCCATAGAAACTGCAAATTTCCATTTGTGTGCCTTAAATCGACATATTTCAGTAAAATCCACACGGAAATGTGTTTTTAAATGGACCTTAAAGGTGTTGAGTCAAAAAACAAAAATTCTATAAAAATTGCCAAACGAACAGAAAAATGCCAGTTTCTTCTATTTCATTATTTTGACGAACGCCTGATTTCACCATGATGCCTCACATATATATTTTATTTTAAAAATTTTAATATATTTTTTTGGTATGTGTTTTACGGCGCTCGCAACAGCATATGGTCATATGAGCGCACTGACCAATGAGATGTTTTCAGTTGGTGGGAAATTTTGAATTTTTGCTCTGGTGGCGGCCGAAGCCTACTCATCGATTTTGGACTACCAAGAGATCTTTAACGTGAACAACTTGCTTGCACAAGGGACCTCCAAGATTTTTCACCCTTGTCAGAAAAGGCTAGGTGGAGATCTTTCCTTCCATAAGATTAGGGATGTGGCTGAAAGACAGCAATAAGAAAGAGCCGAGCAGTAACAGTAGAAGGAAAATTGTTTGAATTATTGTTCATATATGCACTTTATGTAGTTTTTATTAGAAATGTAATTTTTATAGACCATGAAAGGAAAAAAATCAACAGACACCCCTGTTGCAAGTAGCAATGGTGAAAAGTTTTCAATTATGCGCATATTATGAACTTTGCCATAACTAGACAGCCACTGAGCCTTCTGATGAAGCTGCAACAAAGCCTCCTATTACTCCTATTGCACTTTTGATGAGATAGTAAAGTACTGCTTCAGTTCATCTTAAGACCAGCATTTTAAACAAAATAAAATCTTCTTTATATTTCAGGATTAAACAGAGTGCAACTGATTGGGCGAATTGGCAGAGATCCAGAGCACAGGGGCACAGACGAACATCCTTGCATTGTATTTCCATTGGCTACGAACCTTTCTTTCCGAAAAGCCAGCACAGGTGAAATTTTTTATTTTATGTAAAATCTTGTCTTGTACGCGCTACATAGAATCTTCTCGTAAGTTTGAATTTATCAACAGTTTTATGGACTTTCAAAAAAGTGTAGTGTTGAATCTTTAGCATTACAGGATTATTTGTTTCAGAAAGCTATTAAATTTTCATTAGTTGTAATATTGGGTCATTCCCTTCTTTGCTATGTAACCTTTGGGTGCTAATGCTAGTTCAAAGCCTTTGATATGAGACCAGAGAGTTTACAGTAATACTAGAGAGACGGCACTTCGCCCGGATGCGCGTATCTGGGTCACCAGCTGATCGTGGAGAAACGCGCGGTAAACAAAACAAACTGCGTCCATTGTCCAAGGCATTTGCGTTGATCGCAGACAAGCACGGCCCCGGTTAGCACGAAGTGTCAATGGTGTTCTGCTATAAACTGCACCTATTAAAATCAAAATCTGAGTTTCTTTCGATTTCCAAAGGATGACGAATATTATTTTTTTGATGAATAGAAAAATATAGATCAAAATAATGACAATATGATTGTGGTCCTACCAGACTCACACTCCAAGCACAAACTCAACACACTTCAACTTTTGAGCCTGCATTCTACTAGTGAAAGATATGTCTAAAAGTTTTCTAAATACAAATTGCCGTCGTTCGGTTTTGGAACTTTCTTTGTCCGATTACCACTTTTTTTCTTTTTTTTGGGGGGGGGGGGGGGGGGTAGGATGGGAGATGGAAGGTGTTCGGTATAAACTCTTTAATTGGTAGATCTATCATTATTGCTTCATGTGCTTTTCCATGATCTGAAAGTGTGAGAATTTAATATTATATATATATATATATATATATATATATATATATATATATATATATATATGTGTGTGTGTGTGTGTGTGTGTGTGTGTGTGTGTGTGTGTGTGTGTGTGTGTGTGTGTGTGAGAGAGAGAGAGAGAGAGAGAGAGAGAGAGTGAGAAACAGAGAGAGAGAGAGAAACAGAGAGAGACAGACAGACAGACAGAAACTGAGACAGAGAAACAGATTGACAGACAGACAAATAAACAGAGCTATAGAGGGGAGAAAGATGGGCAGAGAGAGAGACAGAGAGAGAGGGAGAGAGACCGACAGAGAGACGGACAGACAGACTGAACGAGAGAGAGAGACAGAGATAGTCAGACAGACAGACGAATAGACGGAGCGAGAGAAGGGGGAGAAGAAGAGAGACAGACAGACAGAGAAAACCAACAGACAGTCAGACAGACACGCTGATAGACAGGGCGAGAGGGGGTGAAAAAGAAAGAAAGAGACAGACAGACTGACAGACAGACAGGTAGAGAGGGGGGAGAGAGAAAAGGAGACAGGGAGAGAGAAAAGGAGACAGGGAGAGAGAAAAAGACAGACAGACAGACAGAGAGGGAGAGAGATGACAAAGGGACACTGGAGAACGAGTAGATTTGTTGAAAATTAAACCGATTATTCCTTTAATTATGGGGATTTTTTTTTCAGATCTATAGAGACGAAGAAAAATGTATCTGCGTCTATTTGTTTATTAGAATGTCGGTGCCTATGTTAACTTAAGCCAAAAACAAGTCTTTTATGGCCGAGGGAGGCAGGGGAGTTGCCTAAAATATGCGATAGAATTCACAGGCCTCCTTTCTTTAAAGGCCTAGTAACCTAGTGAACTAACTACAGACGGTACTACACTTTCTCATGACATGACAGTATCCCTGAGCATCGCCGTGGCAGCGATCACCGCGCGTAAGTGTTTTCGCTCCCCGCGCCGGGCGATACGCGAAACAATGCACTGTTGTTATGGAGCGCCGCCACGAGTGTCACCTCTCTATTACTGTAAACCCTCTCTGATGAGACCAAGCCTGTAATTTAGAGGAATATCATTATTCCTGGTGCATTTTTAAACAAATCACAAAGAATAACCTTTCTCAAAAGAATCATTTTTGTACTACAATCCCCATTAAAAAATTTTTGCAATTCATCTTTCTGTTTTAATCTGAAAGCAACCTTCCCGAAATTACATGCTTCTACTTTCATTTTTCTGTGCAATGGTTTCATTTGATCTCGTACCTTTGCATTTCACTAAATTTCATACTCGCCCAGCTGATAAAATGTGCTGAGCCTAATATTATAACTTCTTTCTTTTAATTACAGTTTTTAATCTCTTATATATCGGTTGCATGTGCTCAAGAAACAGTTTGCCAAAATTAAATTCTAAATGTTGAAATCGGCGAGAGAAAAAGTACATGATTTAAGTACAATTATATAAAGAATGAATGAGTTTTTATCTCTCTCCTAAAAGATTTTACTTTCTGGGCATTGCACAGCTATCCAACGATATGCCCTTTTTTATACTGCTGCAACTTGCTGAAGAAATTCAACTCTCCTTTTCAGGAGTATAGTATCTGCAACACAACACGTCCGACTTACTCACCAGAGAGTTTATTCTGAACTGCCGTGATTAACACACCTTGATGGTCGCATGATACACACAGACATAAGGGACATAGCTCGCATACAACGATCACAGCCACTCACAGTTACTCTCTTTTAACAATACATCACATCTTCCCCCCCCCCCTCACCCCCACTCAAAATAACTTCCTTATATTATTAACACAGATGGAAGGATAGCTTAAGGCAACAGTCACAACATGCTTATAATTGTACACTGCAAATAGTAAGTGCATACTTGCACAAAAACAATATGCTTCTATACCATAAGTATGCCTACAGGACTAATCTGTTTGGGGCTTTTCTTGTCCTCGTACTATGCCTTACACCTACTTCCTGCTTTGGTGTGAGAAGACTGGTAGGCTCGGGATCCAAGACCTTTTTTTGATGCCGCAATAGATGCACCACCAAGAGTTACCTGAGATGGTGCCTCACTACCAGTAAACTGAGACATGTTTTTAGCTTTAGTTGTTATGTCTTGGTGATCGGGTTGTTCTTCGTGGTCAAGAAGGACTTGCTCATCTGTTCTATCATAGTTGCTCATGTCGAACTCAGGTACACGATGATCAATCATGTCAGACCTGGGCAAACAAATTTGGTCTTGATGTCTGCGTACGATACCATGTGTTGCTGTTTTGACCTTGTATTAAAGAGGGCCCGTTATTTCAACAATCACACCTGGCAACCATTTTCCCCCTCTCACATTGGAGTTTCTGGCAAGCACATTATCATTCACACCAAAATCTCTCACACAGGCAGATTTGTCATGGTATGCTTTGTGAGCGTTCTTTTGCTCTGTTACCCTCTGGTTCAACATAGGATGCAGAAGATCTAAATGGGTTTTCATTTTTCCACCAAACATAAGTTCTACTGGACTTAATCCAGTAGTTGTATGTGGTAACGACCTGTACTTTATGACAAATTTGCAAACCTTTTCTTTTTTTTAAGCAAGTCCCTTGTATTTTAACCATTGCTTTCTTGAAGCTCTGAACACAACGCTCAGCAAGTCCTTTTGAAGACGAATGGTATGGAGACACAGTGATATGTTTGATACCATTTCCACTCTTGAAAGCTCTGAACTCTGAGCTTGTAAATATAGGACCATTGTCTGTGAAAATTTGATCAGGAAGGCCGAAATAAGTGAACACATATCTCTTAATTCGAGAATAGTGTCTTGAGCTGTGATTTTGCTCATAATCTTAACCTCTAGCCATTTTGAGTGAGCATCTGTCACTATCAGGAACATTTTACCCTAGAAGGGACCTGCAAAGTCGAGATGCTTTCGCTTCTATGACTCTTCTGCTAAATTAAGTTTGAATTGTTACTGGAGTTTAAGGGGTGTGACCAGTCAAAGGAATGCTTTCCCCCAGTCAGTGACAAAAACAGAAAAATGCAATCCCTTTTGGTTGTTAAATAGCTCATAAATTATTATTTATTTTTAAGGGGAACTGATGTCAAAGACTGACTGGCACAGAATTTGTGTGTTCAGACCAGGACTCCGAGATAATGTTGCATCAAGGATTGCCAAAGGGTAAGACTGTGTATACTCAATGTTGCTTTCAATAGAAAAGAACACTTATTTTTAAAATAAAAACGAAAGTAAGACAGGACGTTCTGTTCTGGTTGTTAAAGTTAAATGCAGTTGAGTAAGATTTTTGAATGGTTATAAAGCAAATGTTGATAGTTACAGTGTGGAATGTTTGGCTATAAACACAAGTAGACACAATGTCTATACTGCGGTAAGCTGACAAAAATGCCCTTTTTTTTTTCACAGCAGTTTTAAGATAAAGAGGTTTTTTGTCAGCGTAAACATTAAAAAAGGAGTCCATCCGAGATTTTAATTCTAATTTATAAAAAAGCAGTCCCAGTTTCGCTTTGATTTTTTCACACAAGTAGGATAACTGATCAAGCTTTCTTTTCAGCAAAAAATATTTTTTTAATTTGGCGCCAAAAATGAAAAAAACATTTTGTCAGCTTACGACGACATAGGTCTGCAATGCTCCCTGGTTAACCAGACTTTGCAGGTGGTGGAGGAGGGGACTATAATTTGGTCATAGCTAGCAGATGTCGCAGTAGAACAGTTCATGAGATATCGAACAGAGGAAGTACTTTGTTTATATTCATCCTTGTATATTTAGCATGATACCACATCAAGGAGAAATCTCATAAAGAAAATTCCTGCATGTAACATTGTACACATGAGCTGATTGGCAAATGGCCAAATAGTGGCTGAGGGGTAGTGGCTGCATGTGTGCATGTATTTTAGAGGAGGGGGAGGGAACTGACTTGTCTTTGAAACTTATAACAAGGTGTCCCGGAGAAATGAACTTTGTCGGGGTGACATGACCAATTTGCAAAACTGTGTTTACACCTATAAGAAGGATGGTTTGCTGTGGGTGGCTGGCTTTTTGGCCTGCTGGAGCCTGGTTAGAGAGATGCAAGCAATCACATAATGTTATTAATGATGATGAGGGAATGCATACTTGACAGTTCAGTGTCAGGCGAAACAAAGTTGGACAAAAAAGTTTGTTATCAGATGGACTAAGGGGAGGAAAGAAAGAATGCATAGGTATCAAGGGCATTGCGAAAGTCAAATTTTTTTCTTGAATTCCATTTCCGTGAGGTGGTATGCTACTTATTGTAAATGGTGTAAAAATTCACTTTTCTTCCACAGGCAATGTTAACCTTTATTTACAATACATTTATTTGCCTTGGTCGGTTTTCTACTTTATAATCTTACATTTATTGGGGTTCTAGAGACTATTAATATTATTGTTTTTCCCCAACTCCAATTTTTTCAAGATAATTTTGAGAAAAACTCCTATTTTTGGTCATGGGGTGGTTGATTGATCTGATGGAGAGGTAGGAGAATGATTAAAGTGTTTTTATAAACCCCCCCCCCCCAAAAAAAAAATAGGTAGATTGTACCGGTATGTGCTTTACTAAGAAAAAAAGTAAAGGAATCAGAATGTCATGTTACTTGTTAGATGAGGTCAATATGAGATATTGTTTTCACACAATATATTCAACATAGCCAGTCTCGGACATATCAGGTTACTGCTTCATAAACACTTTACCTGCATTTTGTGTTTAAATGTTCTGAGACTGGGCTAAAGTTGAAGTCAATTGACTTACAATTATTACAAGTTTGTAACAGGAACTCAAGCACTGACAGTGATCAGGGGCACTCCCAAGGTTACGAACATCTTGACGAAAGAAAATAAAAACTCACTGCTGTAAAGCCTCGGTGTAACCAAGAAGGCTTACAAATGAAGAGCAGATGTACTTCTTAAGAAGATCAAAATAGCGTGGTTGCTGTGAATAATTAAAGGGGCTTGATACTTTCGGGAAAACATTTTAAACTAAGACAAACTGAAACAACTTTTGTCACAGGCACTAGGTATGAGACAAAAAATTCATTTTCAACTGTTGACACTCTCGATTACGTAGGCCGTAGCCTTGGAAACGGTGGCTTTCTTGAAAATTGGAAAGAAAATAGTAGGGTTGGTTTTTTTCTCCACCGTTTTTAGTTTTTAACTTTTTAAAATTCTTTAACTCACTTGCGACTGGGCCCTTTCACCAGTCACAAGCGTTGAAGACTGGCGTTTTTGGGGGTATTTCAATAAATCACCACAACTCTCAGAATTACCCTGTTGTAATTATTTTTTGACACAGTAAAGTAACATTCAAGCTTAATCTAATACAAAAAACTAAATTTGTCTAAGTCTAATACTTTAATTTGTATGATTTTTTTAAAAATGGAATGAATTTGATTTTCAGAAAAATTTCCAGGGACGTGACAAGTAGAATGAAATTCACTACAACAACAAAAATAAAAGTTCAAAGTGTTCTGGTTTGATTTGTATACATGTGCGAGTGTTTGGTGAAAATATAAAAGCTGGTCTGTGGATTGATTCAGACCCATACACTGAATTACATGAGACAGATGTACGGCACGACGTTGTGATTTCATTGCGCGAAAAACAACACCGGTACTAGTGCTAGATCTAGCCCTAGAACTACGATTCGGGCCATGTTCGGGTACATATCCAGGATCCTAACTATTAGACACATCATATTCTGAGACACTAGGACTAGTAAAACGTACAGAAGTATAGAAAACGGCGAAATTATGTGATTTTTGTTCATGCGACTTCTTCGACCGTTACTACGAGCGAGTTCCGGTCTGTTCAACCCCTGTTGGGGTCACTGTCCTTCACCTTCAATAACTTAAAAACTACGGGTCCCAGAGATACGAAACGAAGTCTAAGTAGCTCAGGCTTGGCCAAACAAGGGTATGAGGCGGGTCTCGTGATCCGTGCGTGATTTGTAGAGCGGAAAAAAAATTCCAAAGTTGGTCACGCAGGGCTTGTGAGACCCGTCGCGAGCGTCGCGGCGGGGGTCACGCAACTGTTGTGTGATCCGTCTGAAGTGAGTTATACTGCAAAATGTCACAGATAAAATAATATAGGTGCTTGGAGCTGGCTGTTTTCGGTTTTGATTCTATAATTAGAAAGTATCCAAAATTGTTCTCAAAGTTGGGGATATGGAATTTGATCTTTAAAAAATATTTTTGGCATGAAAAAAAATTGTAAAAAATTCTAAAGCAAAATGTTAAAAACTAACCAGCCCACTACAAGTACAAACCATATTTCTCTAACTGCAGGGTAATCCAAAAAAAACGACTACTTTTTTCTGAAGATCTCGCTCAAAATTTGTACTAGAATGTTGTAATTTGGAACAGATTACTTTCAAAAGGAATTTGTTTGACATTAAATTCTCAAAGAAGAAACTTATTTTTGAAAACGGAAATGGCTTTTACCTCCTATAAATTATGCAAAATGAATAAATTTAAAAGATCTTGTAAGGAAAGTCATGATTGGTTTATTTCATTTCCTTTTATTTTTATTAAAATCTAATCTTTCCATCCTTGTAACCTTTAAACAGTATATCTTTTCTCCTACAGAGTTAAAAAACATATTTTTTAAATTCTGGAATTTCGAGAAACAATGGTCTATATGTACTTCCTCCTTTGGATTCGACACTTTTTAATACGTTGTTCATAATGTTCAATGGTGGCCAAACACAAGGATCCACTCAACCATGAGTACTCAAAGCCACACACACTGTACACCTTACACTATGGAGCTGTTTCTAGATAATAGGGGGAGGGGGGTGAGGTTGCCCAAATAGACAGCATTTGTGGAGTTGATATAAGCTGAAAGGTGAATATGGGCTTTACCAAAGAGCCAAATGTCATAGAGGAAATGCTCACGCTTTTCAAGACGATCGAGGAATCATGAACACATTGCTATTCTCTGATAGCTTTGTGAACGAGAAAACGGTACAGTCGTAGATGAAGATCTGCCTTGAGAATGCGGACCGTTGAGATGTAAGAAAGTCTTTGCTGCAGACATCGTCTACGGACAGACATGTCATGGGGCTCAAATACTGAATTCTGCAACTTGGTGACATTTAAAGAGGTGCAAACGGTGTGTGTTTGACCTGAAGGGATCGTTTTGTTTGGGAATTTTTAACTCTGATTCTCTACAGGTCCTAACTGATGGACCATTTCCACACTTGACATCAAAGAAGGCCTTAAGGGCACTCTTACATTATTTCCGTGCCTTGTCCGAAACTTACGAAATGAGTTGGTGGTGAGGAAATGTTCAATGCAAAAGCTCTCTGCTCTTTACTAATCTTAAACAGGAACCTGCAAGCCCCCTTTATATCCCTCTTCTTTTGTTGGAAAATGCTTTAATTATGGTAGGCCTACCGACTCTGCATAGAGTATGAATTATCACTTTACGATCTACTACAGCTTTTACTGAAACATGTGCAAATTTTCTTTCCAGGGACAGAGTGATGGTGGAAGGTTCACTATCATATCAGAGATATACAGACAGCGACAGACCAGTAAATATTACTTCCATACTTGCAGGTAGGATCTGTCAAGTTGATAGTCTACTTTCTGTGTTGTATTTTTTTTTTTCCCTTCAGACCGATGGGGTTTAATGTTATTGATTTTTTTCCTCTCTCTATATATATCTATTATCTATTTGTGGTGGCCTGAATTTTGCTATTCAAAAGGCTTTTTAATAGGTGCATCGATCGACATGCGGTTTTCGCCAAAAGATTCTTTAAAATATTCTCCAGATCATGACGCCCTTGGTTTTTTCAGTTTTGAGACAGTTTTGCTGCAAAAAGCTAAATTTCTTTCTTTCGCCGATCGCTTTTATATGCCGACACTTCTGTCTCTGTAATTTTAGAAAATCTGGTGCGGAAGTGATATTTCGCGAGGCGCATTTTGTTTGAGAGTATATGTCTAGATCTAGACCTTCTAATTTTTTGCATCTCTCAAGATTTATTGCTCATTTCCAGTAGAGTATAATAGGCCAATGACTTTCAGTTGATGTTAATGCACCGATCATTCCTTTCATCGAAAGGGGGCCCAGCTGGAATATTATATATGTGAGCTTTTGCCAATAGGTGGGTAGGCCTATGTGACACAGAGGGTTGAGTATAAAGTTTTTAATATTTCGTTTTTACTTGCATTTTTCTATTCCTGTATATCTCCTCCTACAAAAACATGTATTTACAGACCTTCAGACGGCATGCTAAGCTGTGTAACTGGCGTTATGTAATGTCAAGTCAAATTCTTTCGGACATAACTGTGATGGCACATTTTTTTTTGAATTTGTACATACATACAAAATTATTTTAACAGTTTTCTTATTGCTTTAATTTTCAAACAAAAGCATGAAGAGCATATAAAATTGTGAGGATCACAGAAACAAGAAATTCTGAATGCCATGTGTTTGCATTTGTGTCGTCATAGTTGTGTCCGAAAGAAAGGAAAAACTTTCCGTTTTCATATCGTAATTTCTTTTATGAAGATTTGGGCAAACAACGATTCAGAAGATTCAATTTGACTCATAATGCATGTTAATGATGAAAGAATGCCACTTTATTCACATTTTACTATGAATCTCTGCAAAATAGCTAATATCTTTTGAACATAACCATGATGACACAAAATGAAAAAAACGAACCTGATAAGTAATTTATGGAACATAAAATTGTTTTAACAGTTTCCACATTGCTTTAATTTTCAAACATAAGCATGAAGAGCTTATAAAATCACAGAAATTCTGAACGTCTTTGTATTTGCATTTGTGTCATCATAGTTATGTCCGAAAGAAATGAAAAACTTTGCATTTTCTTATTTTAATTCCTTTTTTGGAAATTTTGGCAAACAGAGATTCAGGAGATTCAGTTTGACTCATAGTACATGCAAATGGTGAAAAAATGCCACTTAATTCACATTTTACTATGACTCTATGCAAAATACCAAATATCTTTCGAACATATCCACGATGACACATGTCGCATATAGTTAATAAATGTTTGTTTTCATTTTGGAACATATCATCAATTTACATCAAATTTTCCTCTCTCGTTGACATCTAGGCTAGCATGGATGGTTTCATCTAGATCTACCACTACTTGATCACTGGAATGCATTGCGATGTTAATCATTACTTGTTTAAATTTTCGAACATAACGTTTTAAGATTTAATGACGATATAAGAAAACTTAAATGGATTCGTCTCATCCATCGTTATTCTTCTCGCCATGTTACATCACACAACAATATGCTTTGAATGGATCGGCAGGAACAATGCATGTTCCTCCACCCCTATTATTTCTCATTTTCTGATTGGTTCTTTCAAACATAACAAATGATGACAGAGCACGAGGCGTCACGGGATTTCCGTTTTCTGCAAAATTACGTACTGTCACAGCCTCGGAATCAGTCAGGGAAGAGAGTAAACATTGATCGATATTATGCTCGTTCCAGGGCCCCAAAATAGCCGATAGAAACGAAGTCTCGGGGAATCAAAGTTGCTTTGTGAAATGAGTACTCAGGTTGTGCTTGAAAATGAAAATCTAGAAGGCTCACAAAGAAAAAATAACTACAGATATCATTATTTCTGAACTGTAGTTATAGTAGTAAAAGTGTAGAAGGACGAGTTTCTCAGCAATTATTTCATTGTTGAACTTGACGACAGAAAAAGTACGAACTCGACGCGTCACGTTTTGCATTCTAAAAATACATTGATTTCAGAACTAAAAATATTCTTTGTAAGGTATATGAAGAAATCACCACCTATTGGCAAAGGCTCATAGATATAGGACTCAAAGCTCTTTTTGTTTTTTTAACACACGCCATATTTTAACACACAAAACCTCTATCACACCAAGTAATAACACCTGTCTTAGACTTTGACGGCCACCTTAATTACTCCAGTACGTTTTGTCGTAAATTGCGTTGGCCCCTGGCGTTGTGGACGAGCCGTCGTAATTCAATCACCTGTCGTCGTTGTTAGGTAGTCCCTCCAACCGATCATGTTGCATAGTTGTGTGATCCCTCATAACCCATAAGCCCCGCCCAGAACTTATATACAAATCGTAAATGAGATGAGGGGTCACTGTTTACCCAGTCTGTAACAAAGTAACAAAGGACGTCAACATGAACCCGTGACAGAAGCGTCGCTCGTTCTCCGAGTGGTGGCAACTCATGTGTTAGTTTTAACATGGCACTCGTTCTTCCTCGTCTGATACATTTCATTTTATTGTCACCCTTGCGCAAAATCAGCAACAAAATAAAAATAACGAACAAAATACAAACCAACTACAACAAAAACAACAGCAATGCGGCTACTTTCGATTGGGACCTCAAAATTGAATTTGCTGTCTTCACTTTGACCAGTCCTGCCTAAGACGGCCACCTGTGTTATACGGCCACTTTTCTCCTTGACAACGGGTGGCCGTTTTACACAGGTTTGAGTTGACTGTAGGTGTTTTAAGGGGAGACGTACACTCCCGGAAAAATTTTCTGAACGCATGACTTTTATTCACTTTCATGAATTTGTGCAAGAAGTTCAAAGGTAAATTGGGTGTACTAAGGGTGAATTTGTTGATTTTTTATGAAAAATGGGTCTCTGTGGTAGCCATCTTGGATTTTCAAACCGGTTTCTTAGTGCAGAAGAATTTCATAGTAAATATAGAAACATCAGCTCGACATTTGGCTCACAAGTACAAACCTATATGGACTGGGGATCTATGTGAGGATTTTGACCTACCTTTAAAATTATAAAGTGACCCCAAAGTCATTTGACAAAATTTTGGGGTACATATTACCAAAAAATTGAATATTTCCACAAGTTACCAATATTTCCCAATTCCCTCACACAGATCCCTAGAATAGCTCTTAAAACACCTAAACGCCAAATTTCAAGCTTCTAGCTTCAGCAGTTTTTGAAAACTCCTTGCACAAAGAAGGTCGCCTATGTAGATTTTGAGAAAACAGAAAAAACAGGAATTTTTAGTGCAATTTGCACTTTTTAAACGCTCTTTTAGGTCATTTAGGGTGTATTCTCAACAGTTTCGTCATTGTGACCCGATAGAACAGATGTCAAATGATGTTGTTCCGCAAAAAACAAAAGTTGGATAGTTTGAAAAATCTTATCGATATTGTCTGGGATCGCCGACCCGGGTCTTCCCTTAAGACACACCCCTCCCCCCCC
>NW_004798325.1:167663-170718 GCF_000002075.1 Aplysia californica
GTGGTTTAAGAAGTTTTTTTGTGTTGTTTTGTTTGTTTGTTTTTTGGTAAGCTTTCTTTTTGTTGCTGATTTTGTGCAAGGGTAAAATAAAAGGAATATTATGTAAGTAAGACAATGACGACCGGGTGCCGGGGTAAAACGAACACACGGGTCGGTACCGCTCGGAGAACGAGCGACGCTTCTGTCACAAATTCACTTCAAAGTCCATTGTTACTTTGTTAAAGATTAGGTAAACAAAACAGTGACCAGTCACCTCACGCACGATTTGTGCTCGAGTTGTGGGTGGGGCTTTATAGGTTATGACGGGTCGCACTTCCCTCACCAGCAGTTGAAAATTTATTGTTACCCATTGGCCAGCTTGGGTGAACATTCACTGGAGGGACTAACAATAACGACAGGGGAATGAATTAGGACGACCCGTCCGCAGCGTGAGCCGATTCAAAATTTATGACAAAGTGTCGGGCAATGAGTGACCAAGCCTGGCCGCCTGAGGCAGGTAAATTTAACCATGGGTTGATAAAATAAGGTGGCCGCAGCCGTGTTGGACAAGTGACAATTTTACACAGTTAAATTATATCGAAAAAACGCAAGGGAGGAAATGGAAAGTGGCAGTTTGTGCAGGTTGCCGTGTATTATTATATACAGGTGGCTGTCATGGCCGGTTCGACTGTACATACATTTAAAATTTAAAAATAGAGTTAAATGAGCTGCCTTTTTTATAAACTGGTGTATAAGACCTCTAAGTCTAAGTGCATTTCTTTGCAAGATCCTTTTTAGAGCCACCTTTTTTTTCTCTTGCTCCTTGAAGTTTTAAAATGGAGGGGTTCAAGAAATTGTCCACTGTATTAAACACTTTGTGTCCTGCTCTCTGTTTAATTAATTTTATCAAGTGTCCCTGTTTATCCTCTGGGACACAGCATCCAACTCAGTTTGTGGTGGCCCTGACTAAAATAAATGATTTGTACTTTGTCAATTAGGCCATACAGTAGAACTTGGATTCAGGGAAAGGAAATGGATTCCCCTTTTTTTTTTAAATTCATTAAAATCAATAAAAACAACTCGAATTCAATGAACACATGGATGAGCAAGCTCGGACTCAACGTTGATGTGGCTTCCCTCATTTTTCTCCCGCAACAAACGTTATATATGTCTGGAAACCATCCATGGCCCCTGCACCGTGAACCATTATTCGCTTAGCTAATTGTTTATATCTTGTGCAACCAATCAGCGACCTTCTTTCATTATACTAACACACAAGTTGATAGCATGTATGTGCGTATGTCATGGGGAAGAGGACACAATGGTACAGGCGTGGAATGTTAATAGAGATACAAAAGTGTCAGTCTTTTTTTTTGGCTACTATTACTAATCAATACTACACACGGATGACTTGACATAGATGTACATAATGAGTTGCTTGCTGTTCTGTGGAATCAAGTACATGTAATGTCGTATGCTAGGCTCTACACAGCAACACAACTTGTTCAGCAAACAATATGTCATGTATGATGAAAATTTAATTTAGGTGACACAGGTGTGCATTTGAATGAATCAACCCTTTTATAGGCCTACAGTGTGTGCCTGGGTAGAGTTCAGCATATTTTCCTAGAATTTTGTAGCTTTTCTTCAGTATGGCATCAAAGAAACGAAAATGCCTCTCATTTGAAACCAAACTGCCTATGACTGAGGCAGTCGAATGCCTTTTTTAAACATCATTTCATGTACTTGCTCGGTGCCTGTAGTTATTTAATCTACTCATAAACCTCATGTTTGCTATAATGAACACTCTGATTCAACAAAATTGAAGGTCAGGCGCAGCGACTTCATTATTTCCAAGTTTCACTGTTTTACATATTTACAATCAATTATATCAACTGCTGAGTCATGAATCTTTGTGTTGATATCACAAGAACAAAATTCTTTACTGAAACTCGGATAGTTTTATCAACCTTATTGCGTAGGCCTACTGAACTTGCATGCCAAATTCATAGTGAATGTCACCATTGCAACTATACTATAATAAGTTAACTAACAATTAAGGGGTTTTTTTCCACAGGTGTTTCGTCAAATTCATTCAAATATTATACCGGATAATGACAATGTCATATTACATATTATATAAATGATGTTTAATACTTCCTGACCTATCCTAGTCAGAAAAATAGTGTATGAACAAAGAAAAATATAACTAAGGCCCCACTTGTGTACTGCTGCTATCTGATACTTACTACACACTCTTGGCGTTCAATTCAAGCATAAGTTCAACTGAATACTCAAATATATTAAACAAAGACTCTTGGCGTTCAATTCAAGCATAAGTTCAACTGAATACTCAAATATATTAAACAAAGGAAAAGACATGGCGAATGGACTTAAAGGAAAAGACATGGCGAATGGACTTAAGGGAAAAGACATGGCGAATGGACTTAAAGGAAAAGACATGGCGAATGGACTTAAGGGAAAAGACATGGCGAATGGACTCGTAAACACTTTTACCGCAGTGAGCTAGGGTATCAATTTTGTTTAGCCTGCAAAGACACTGTCTCTAAGCAACACATCTGAAAAGGTACAGAAATCTGTCAGCTAATTAATGCTTCCACTTGTATTTCTTGTAATGTAATGACTCATGAAACGCTAGATGTCGACAGGGGAGTTTGGCCTTGAGTGGCAGGGTCCAAGCCCGCCTCCTAAATGATATAAATTGTAATTGTATCAATCATTAGGGGATGTGAACATTTAATTCAATTTTTTAAAAATAAATTGCAACCTTGAATTTTTTTTTTTTTCAAATTTTTCAATTTATTCTTTTATTTAATTAATTATTTTTTTGTGTGTGTCTGCAGATGACATCATGATTCTGGCCAGGAGGCGAAATCAGGAACAAGAAGGAGATGATGTTTAGGTCATGAGACAAGACATCGTTACATTAATATTTGTAAGGATTCATTTTTATTTGTTAAAATAAATCAAATGTGTTATCGGGCAGATGTGTTGTTGCCTTATTTCTCCTTGACATGCCACAGTTTTCATATATATATATGTATATATATATATA
>NW_004798325.1:171861-183113 GCF_000002075.1 Aplysia californica
TATATGTATGTGTGTGTGTCATGATGCTGTGGAATCGGGCGCTCGTCATTTTTTTGTGCATGTTGAGTTATTGGTATCGTCTTAAAGCTTGTTCGTTTATCTTGCTTTTGATGAAAAAAATATCCATCTATCTTGAGCAGAAGTGAAGATATTTATGAATGAAAGAGGTACGTTCGCTTGGTTTCAGCTGTAAAAATAGCCGCCAAAGTTTGGTAACTTCAATAGCTAAAGAGTCCTTGAAAACAAAAAAATAACATATTTTGAGTTGTTGTTGACTGGAGTGTCTGTGGACTGTCTGCCCACCCTGAGAAGGGGCCATTCATGTTGAGGATAGGAGGGTACAAGGGGTTTTCATGAGACTGGAAAGACCCAACTGCCCTGTGACGGTGTAATTCCGGTAGGGTTCACGTTGCCCATTCCCCGCCACCAATGGCTAGTTTTCTATTTTTGCATGAGGTGTCAGCCAAGTGGGAAAGCCATTGGATCGTCACGTCCTGGGTCGTTGTGCCTTTACTAAGAGGTCCACGGCCAGAAGGCAAGTCAGGCGTTCCACTCGGTCCACCCCCTGCACTCAGACACTCTCGAACTGGCTGGTACCTTCTCAGCCACAGAGAGTGTGTTGATAAAAATCAGTACAGGTGTTTGGCAGATTAGACACACACTCAAGGGAGAGTAGGGGTGTGTTAGTGAGGAGCATAGCATCTACCACGCATCGGTGGGTTCTGCCTCCTGCACCTTGTGGGGCCACACCTGCTCCCATCCTGTTGTTTTAACCCCTCTAGGAAACGGGGGGGGTTGGTTTGTTGGCGCCAACAACTCGCCATTCGCCAGAGCCGTGTCAGTGAGGACAGGGACCACCACGGGCAGGTACGGTTGGCTGGATTGGGAGAAGCTGTTTGAGACGCTTAGGCATTTCTCAATATTTAAATGAGACCCATCACCAGTCCTTGATCCCCACATATTTTGAGCTTTTAATCAATATTTTTTCAATATAATTTACATGAAAATGTGTTTTTATTTGGACATAAAAGGGTTGACCATAAAACCAAAAATTTGATTAAAATTTATGAAACTGGTGGGAAAATGCCTGTTTCACTCCAATTTTGTTATTTTGACGAGCGCCTGATTTCACCATGATGCTTCACATATATATATCATATAGTAAGTGTACAGGTATACACTTTTTGTCAGTTGTATGTATGACCAAGCTTTTGAATTTGATATAAATAAAATTGATGATGGAGGGGGGGGGTGTAATTAACACACCACCCCACCCCTATATATATGATATAAGAAAGTGCCTGTGGTGTATTGGCTGATTTAGTCAGCCTTTAACTTTAACTTCTCTCCCTTATTTGGGACTATGTTTCAAATCTGTTTCTCCTATCAGTTCATTTTAACCCAAAAGAGCTTTTGTTCCACCAAGGCCGGGGAAAGGAGTGCATCAGATTTACATGAACCAAAATTGAAAGAAAGGTCATGGAAGTCAAGATCGGCTGAAAACAAATGTTATTTTATTGAGCTTATACTTGGCATCAAAACTAAGCTTAAAATTCAGTGTGGCTTACCGCTGTACAATACATTTTGTGAAAGCTCTTTGGTCTTGCAAGCTAACGAGCTTTCTCAACGCGTATGGTACAGTTAACTTGCCTAGGACATTTTGAATTGATTTTTTAAGTAGTTTTCAGGGGTATTTTTTACCATTGTAAAACACTCAAAATCCTCCTAACACCACAGAAAGTTTCCTCTGACTGGCCTACTTAAACTTGAGATGGGTTGGATCTAAAGAAATAGAGTAGCAGGCCTGAAGTTTGACGTACAGTTCAATAAGGCTACCTATATGTGTGTGTCTCAGTGACGTGCCTGTGGTGGAGTCCACTCATTATACATGTACCAGTACCGAAATGTGGTTGGCGGGACACATTAACCCTATACGTAAGTCGTGTTTTACTGCCGTATCCCATACGAAGTGGGGAACTCTGTGCCACCACTTTCCAAACACAAATTTACTCATTAATCCGATCCGTACGCTTTGCATAGCAGTCTGTCAAAATGATTTTTTGAGAAATACTGAAAGTTTCAAAGAGATCTTCGCACTAGAAGAAGTATTCTAAAATGTGAAGAATACAATCCCTGGGGTACAAAATGACCCCAGGCGTACGGATAGGGTTAAACATTTTTCAGATGGTAGGAAATTTTAAATTTTGCCCAAGTGGTGGCCAAAGCCTACTCTTACTGATTTTGGACCACCAAGGGATCTTAAACCTACGCAACTTGCCCGCGAGACCTCTGAGATTTTTCACCCTTATCCGAGAAGGCTTGGTGCTAATCTTTCTTACCGTAAGATCAGGGGTGTGGCTGAAAGACAGCAGTACGAAGTAGCCTAGAAGTAGCAGTAGAAAGACTGCAGAAAGAGTCAGAAGCCCAGAGGAGGGGGCAAAGGAGGTGACGGGGAGAATGGAGATGAAAGCAGACGACAACATTTTTAGAGAGCAGTGAGCAGGAAAGGATGTGAAAGGAGAATATTTTTTAGGAAAAAAAAATTATCAATCGCTATCCGGATTTGAACCCGGGACGTATTGAATGTTAGGCGAACACCTTAACCTCTAGACCACAAGAGTCTCCCGAAATCTGCGGGACTGCTGAATTTTCTTTGATTTAGCTGTGTTTTCCGTTCAAACAGATTGCTCAAATAGCGATGACTGTTGACAGTGCAGAGTTGAGAATGCCAAACTTGCTTTTGTTCTCATCTACCTTTTTCCAGTAAGGGACTTCACAAATGATGTCAGCTAAGAGTGTGGGTGTTAGACTATCTGTCCTCAGAGAAATTCGCTCCCGCAACCCGCAAGTTGCGCGCGCAACTTTTGCCCTCAGTGCAACTTTTATCATTTTCGTGATTTCGCGAATTTTAGCCAATTTCCCGCAAAATTTGGGAAAATAATAATAAAATTTCATTAAAAACACCGAATTTTTCTTCAACGACTAAAAGTAAAGACGCCAAGGGGGACAATTCGCTCCTTTGCACAAAGTGCCGCTGCCGCCCAGTCAGTGACCCTGGCCCGGTAAGGTCAGGTCGGGATGATCGCCCATCTCGTCGCCTGAAAACAACGTGTTTGTTTTGAAACAACGAGTTGGGCGTGATCGACTTGTGCCACGATAGCCGCAAAGGGGATGGTTTAAAAAAATATCATCTTGCGTCTCGGAAAAAGGGGGGGGGGGGTGTCTTTGACTCCTGTAAAAGTAAAGTGCAAGAAGGGGGGTGGGGGTTGAACCAATGTAAGATTACATTTTTGTAAGTTGTAAAAATAATCAAGGAAAATATAATTTATGACAAAGAGTATGTACACTTTTCACTTAGAGTAAGTTCGAGCTACCTTAAGCACTGCATTGTGGCGATACAGTGGACCTCGAGCGGCAAGCACGATAATATATTATGTCATCTCGCACTTTATACACTGGTAGATATCTGGGCTACATGACATGTAGATCTAGTCTTAATTTTGAATACACCGGTGCGGTTAAAGAGATAAAATGACACCGTACGTTTTTCTGGAAAAGTTCCGCTTGTGCCGTATTTAATTATTATGTCACATGTGTGTATAGTATGCATGTTTTTCACGAATACTATAATTTTAATAATTTAAAAGTAAAGCGCATAGAAGAGTGACTGTAACACGGATTTGCACAATACAAATGTCATATTATTATTATTATTATTAGCGAATAACGTAATATTACGAGATGGGGGGGGGGGGGGGGGGGGGCAGGAAAGTGTAAGATTATATTTGAATAGCCCTAAAACCACGCAGGTCACACCTGCCCAACGTCAGCGAGAGTGCAAGGACCTGACGCATGTGTCAGGGACAAACTATTTTTGTACACCATGCAACCTCCATGTACTTTTTTTTTTTGGGGGGGGGGGTAGACATTCACATTTAACTTCTGATTTTGATCTAACAAAACTCATATTGGTTACTTTTGATTGCAATGAGCATAGCAACAATGTATTCCAATAGTTCCGTGGCGTTGTTTAGCCATACACGTCTTGCAACTTTTGCTAATTTTTCTTGCAACTCTTTGCAACTTTTGCTATTTTCAAATGCAATTTTCTCTGAGGACAGGACTATTAGATTTAGATTGCTTTTATCAAATATAGAAGGGAAACAGTACCACCAGAACTCTGAGAATTTCATTTGAAGGAGATGAAAGGAATTTTTCCCTCTGGGAAACCAAGTTTTAGGGAATCATGAGAATTAGAAATCTACACTCAGTTTTTAAAGACTTGGATAAAGACGATTTCCCAGTAGACGACAACAAAAACGAGGAAGCCTTCGCCGAGCTAGTCCAAGTGCTGGACGACAGGTCTCTATCGTTAATCATCAGAGGCGCAAAAGACGATGGTCGCAAAGCTTTACAAATTCTGCGTAACCACTACAGGCCGACAGGAAAGCCGAAAGTCATAACTCTCTACACTCAACTGACTTCGCTCGTCAAGAACAAGCACGAATCCATGACGGACTACATCATCCGTGCCGAGACAGCTGCCTCATGTCTGAGGGACGCCGGAGAAGTGATCTCTGACAGCCTGCTCGTCGTGATGGTCCTGAAAGGCTTGCCCAGTGGATACCAACCTTTCGTCACCGTAATGACACAACGGGTCAAGACTCTTGACATTTTCAGAATTCAAAGTCGCACTTCGAAATCACGAAGACACCGATGAGATCAGCCGACGACAACCACTACAGACGAGTTTGTCAACAAACGTGATGTCTTTTAATCACAAACGATGGTGTCATCGATGCAAATCGCCGACACACGACACCAGCTTCTGCAGGAGGATGCAACCACCAACGTCTTCGAACTGTCAGCCTCGCACAGGTGAGACATTACAAAAACATAAGTGGTGTGAAATTTGTAAAAACAAAACACATTCAACAAGTGATTGTAGGAAGCTCTCGAAACTTAGAAAAGTGAAAGAAACAAGTGAAAGTGAAGAATCAGAACACTATACATTCTGTGTGGACCAAAGAGCAACAACGGATAATTCTGTAAACTTCGGAAAATTATTCGTGGACAGTAGTGCCAGCGTACATATCGTGAACGACGAAAGTAAGTTCAAACGTTTTAATAAAAAATTTAAGTCGTCGAACCACATCATTGAACTCGCTGACGGCACCCGCAACAGAAGCCTTGTTTTGGGGCAGGGGGATGCAGAAATTGACATTTGTGATTCAAAAGGAAAGCTGTGCTCCATCACTCTCAAGGATGCGTTATACCTTCCATCGTTTGCCCAGAACATCTTTTCTGTGACAGCCGCAACAGAGAAAGGGGCTACAATCATGTTTACAGAAAATTCCGGGAAGCTTTACCAAAAGGACAGCTCAACGTGTCTAGACATCTACTTCTACAAAGAAGGAAAGCTATACTGTTGCGTGGAGCATGAATATGTGCTTTATATTTTATGCATACTATTTATCACTACCCGTACATCTCAAATCATCTCTGGTCAACTTCAAAATATGAGGAAAATGAAGATAAAGATGAGAAAAAAATATCACTGGAAAAGAAAAGAGCAATGACGGATACATTGGCAGTGGGTCATCTTAGTAGTAATACAGATGACTACTGATGAAATGAAGTCAGGGAGTACAAAAAAGAAAGATCAAATCATCTGAAGTTCAACTTAACCGTTGGGACCCGTAAAGAAGAAGAGGTGCTGGGACCCAAGAAAATTATCAACTTAACCAAAGATAAAGTCAAGCGAGTTCAACACAAGCGAATGTAAAAGTGATCCCATTTGTTAAATCTTTCATTACAGTTACAGCGTGTGCAAATGTGATCCCCGGGTACAAGAGGGACATCACAGCGGTCCCAGTGGTCCTGTTATTAAAGTGTTATAACCAGGGCCCACTGTTGGAGCATTTTGGCTACTTGATAGTTTTCTGGCAAAGTCAAAGAAGTAAAAATCTGTTGTTGTTTTTTTATTAGTAACCATGTTCGATTAAGGCAGACTCTATAGCAGCATAGTGGAACTCAGATTCAACGAAGTCGTCGGACCCGAGCTTCAATTTCGTTGAATCCACTAAGGCTATATAATAATATATGCACCGAGCAAGTAATGTAGAATAAAGGGAAGTAACATTGTAGACCACCCTGAAAATGTATACAGACCCAGTAACCGGGAACAAAGTCACGAAGTATCACAGAATTCTACACTTAAGTGTAGAATTCTGTGATTAGTTCTTAACTCCTTGGTCTGTATACACCCCCTTTATAATTTGCCCCTTTTCAACTTCCTCAATCAAAAAGTTTGATTTAAAAAGAGAGGCATTTTCGTTTCTTTGATGCCATACCGAAGAAATGCTGGAAATTTTCAGGAAAATCTATGCGAAAGGGCCGATTCGTTCAAAGGCATGCCTGTGTCATCTGTTGAGTATTGTTCGCTGAACAAGTTGTGTTGCTGTAGTGTAGAGCCTAGCAAATTACTAGCACTAGATGGCAATAATTCATTCCACAGACTGCGGAATCAAATTTTTTAAAAGTTTTAGCACATCTGCATTCTCAAATTCTGTATGCAATTTCAAAAATAATTAGCCAATTGCACTTATCATTGATATAGCAGCTCACTCAAAACTCAAAGCATTGATATCTAAAATTTCTGCCATAAAAACAAATGACTACCTTGAATTTGATGAATATGAACCTGCAATGCAGTGCTCATATTGTATTTTAAGCTTCATTTTGGAGATCCAAGACAACTGCTCGCCTGTTACTTTTTCCAGGACCTATTAACAGGGATGCCACTCAACTTTTTTTTAAATAGCTGAAAATCCATGTGCCACGGTCTCGCTAACGTATGAATATCAATTTGAAACCCAAAGGGTGTACACAGACAGAAATGATAAACAAACATAAGCAATGGGTGTACACAGAGAGAAATGATAAACATTTAAAGAAAAATAGATTAGATATACTTTTTTTTCCAACTACAGATTCTTCTATCTCTATCTCAATAACGGAATAGAGGATCAGGATCAAAATACCGGAAAAAAGCGGAAAAGTGGCATCCCCGCTATAATTTCTGCCATTAAAAAATTTTCATGGACAGAGATGCTTCGTGTGTGTAAGGCTTTGTGAAATCAGGTGCTCGTCATAGTTATGACATCGAAGAAATTGCGCATTTTTCTAGCAGTTAGGCAATTTTTTCTGAAGTTTCTTTTTTTTGGCTCAACTCCTTTTATGCCCATTTAAAAACATTTCTGTGTCGATGTTACAAATGTACTGAAAAACAAAGGCACATAAATTGTAAATGTGTAGTTTTCAAGGACACTCAAGCTTAGTAAATCACCAAACTTTGGCAGCCATTGTATTTTTATTTTTGACGGCAGGTAACCCCCTCTTCCTTCAATCGTAAATATCTCAATTTTTGTTCAAAATAGATGGTACAGTCGAACCAGCCAGCCCTGACGGCCACCTCTATAAGACGGCCACCTGTACAAACGACCTCTTTCCATTTCCCCCCTTGCGTTTTTTCTATATAATTTAACTGTGTAAAACGGGCACCTGTCCAACGCGGCCGCAGCCACCATATTTCAACACACAACCCCTATCACACAAAGCAATAACACCCGTCTTAGGCGGCCACCTTAGTGACTCCATTACGTTTTGTCATAAATTGTGCATTGGCCCCTGGTGTAGTGGGCGAGCCTTCATAATCCAATCACCTGCCGTTGTTGTTAAGTAGTCCCTCCAACCGATCATGCTGTGAAGGCCCCTCCCACTGTTGACCAAAAGGTACCAATTTTCAGCTGCTGGTGAGGTAAACGTGTGATCCCTCACAATCCATAAGCCGCGCCCAGAAATCATACACAAATCGTAAGTGAGATGAGTGGTCACTGTTTACAAAGTCTGTAACAAAGTAACAATGGACGTCAACATGAATTTGTGACAGAAGCGTCACTCGTTCTCTGAGTGGTTTCGACCCATGTGTTTATTTTAACATGGCACTCGGTCTTCCTCGTCTGATACATTTCGTTATATTGTCACCCTTGTGCAAAATCAGGAACAAATTGAAAATTACAACAACAAAAAATAAATACAAACCAACAACAACAAAAACAACAACAATGCGGCTACTTTCGATTGGGACCTCAGATGAGAATGGTTTGTTTTCTTCATCTTGATCAGTCCTGCCTAAGACGGTCAGCTGTCTTATACGGCCACTTTTCTCCTTGACAATGGATGGCCGTCTTACACAGGTTTGACTATTTTTTCAACAGAAAGTGAGAAACAAGACAAATGAAACACGCTTTAAGCTTAAGATGATATCAAATACATGTAGCTCCATAACTCCATATATACCAAAAAATTGACGAGCATCTCATTCCACAGCGTCATGAGATACATCTATATTTATGAACGATATAGAGAGAGGATAGAGAAAATAAATGATTACTTGTATGAAGAAATGCCAGTAGCCATACTCTCCAACCAGACACACAACAGAGAATTACAATTTATACTGTAAGCCAAGGGACACAATAATTCACATTCGTCACGTGTTTATTTTGAAAATTTGTAGGGGTTATTCTAATTTTTTTTAACAACTCAGGATACACACATAAGAACCCATATAAACCAAAACAACTTCAAAAGCTTGGCTGAAAAGTGGAACTTATTGGATATTTACTATTTCAAGTTTTTAGGTCATGTTGCCATCATAGATTTTAGCGAATGTGTTTGATGACACCCCATACTGCACTGCAGACTGTTCCTACTGCTGTCGCGGTAGAAGCGCTGACCCCTGCAGCACCAACAGACTGAGCAGCTCCCACAGCAGCCACTCCATATCCTGTCGTCCATGAAAGACTCATAATTTTGGCAGCCAGACTCCCTGCAGCAATTCCACCTGCAAACAATTGGGAACCATATTTACTTACACAGGACACATGTCATGTCAAGTTCAAGGATAGAATGATCGACTTGTTATAAAAGACTTTAGCCTTAAAATCAAGTTTAATGTTTTAAATGAAGCTGCAACATACTGATAGGGTTAGAAACATAAAATGATGTAGGCCTGCATGTGTACAGTTAAAAACAATGTACTCCAACATAAATCTCTATTTATTACGTCATAGTAGAAAGACCGAGAATGCTTCATCTGCGTGATAAAAATTCTTCCTAAACGAAATTGAACCCTAGTCTTTTGCGTACGATGGCAAAGTATTTAACCACTACACCATAGATGTCGGTCTATGTTCCCTGACTCACTCGCTCCTAGGTCCAAAATGTAATACCGGTACATGTACAGTTGAACCTCGTTATACCACCGTTAGATCCGAGGGGGTAGCTGACTGCTGGTTCTTCAGCTTGCAGTGCAACGTATGACTATTTTTCCTATTTCGTTGGGCCCTTTGACCTCAGCAGGCAGCCACATTCTGATTTCGAGGGTACTCTGTATGTTTTTGAGTATGTTCAGTTTTGGTAGGAATCAATTTTGAATTCTGCCCGGATGGCAGCCATAGCCTACTCTTATCGATTTTGAGACCTCCAAGGGGCCTTTAACATGCGCAACTTGCACACGGTTTTTCCAAGATTTTTGTGTTCTTATCCGAGAAGGCTAGGTGTTTGATTTCACCTACCTTAAGATCAAGGGCGCGGCTGAAAGACAGCAGTAAGAATGAGCCAGGAGTAGCAGTAGAAAGGGTCGCAAGTAAAAAAGAGGGAGGGGGGGGGGGGATCAGATTACTGAACAGGACAAGAGATCAGGAAAGAAGGTGAAAGGAGAAAATTTTAGAAAAGAAAACTATTTTGTCGCTGTCAGGTTTCTAACCCGTGAGTTTTTGAATGAGAGGCGAACACCAGACCTGTCAGTTTATTGGGGAAAGAAATTTTAAGTTGCCTGGAGAAAATTTTAAGGAACTGCGCCATCTTGGCCTGTAGGCTGAATATCTTATTGCCTCAACAGATCGCCCAATGACCAAAAGGCTTGAGGCAGCCCTCACACCTGTCCCCGTCGTTTTATGCAAGAAAAATTCTGAAATTATGCAAACTGAGTCCAAAAATGTGAAATTATGCGATTCTGTTTATTTTAACAAAAAATGATAAAGAAAAGTAATCAGAAATTATGCAAAAAATTATCAAATTTTGCCAATAAAATATGCGGGGTGCATAAAACCACGGGGACAAACTCACACTGAAGTCTATGGGAAAGGTCTGAGCAGCCCGGGGACTGACAAGTACCGGGTAATAAAACGGTACGTATCTATATAATATAGGGTCTAAAACGGTCATCTATAGAGTCTTTACTTTGACAATTGACACATTAACCTAGCTCCAGAAACATTCAATCTGAAGTTCTGCAAAGTTCAGCTGGAGTTGGATGTTGGTTGCTACTTGTTTTTCGTTGCGCATGGCAATTGCACAAGATAGATGTAAGTGAGTCAAGGCTGGTTACAGTCAGTCCCTGTTGGCTACCAGACCACTAGTCAAAATGGCAATGACTGCTACAGCGAGCCATTATACCACCACCAGCCCTGCTGTACTGCCAATTTCGTGCTTGTCCCTAGGTTGGTGGTATAACAACAGGGTTTGACAGTGTATCAATAGTATCATGTATTGTTAATGTCTTCGTGTGCATAAAAGTAAAAGGAGTGTATTATATATATATATTGGTATTGATGTATGAGATACATTGAGTAAACAAAGGTGGAAGATTGAAGAACAGATTCGCCCTGACAAAAAGCCAATCTTAGTAAATTAATTAATAGGCTAATATTAATATACCATAATATGTAACACATGAACCATGAACAGAGCATAGAAATTCACAAGTGTGATTCAAACTTCAGACTGAGGGTTTATACCTCCTGTTGGGGAGCAACGAATGTATGCTTAGTTTCGTTTCTCATCAACACATTATTCATTAGTAGTACATGTCATGTACTAATACAAATGCAGATAGAATAAAATTACAGCCAGGCACAGGTAACACGAACACACATGGAAAACTCGGTAAATTTTTACTTATGCACCCACACACAAATGCATTGATTTGACCTCAGTGGACGTTGTGTATGACATGGGTTGGTCATGTGTGTGTGTGTTTGTTTGTGCGTGTGTGGTGCTGGCGTATGGCCACTAAAACCATTGCAAATCAATTGTTTTCAAGTAAATATCAATCCTAATAGCCAAAACATCAAATCATTGTGAAATGCAGGGGGGCATGCCCACCTGAACCCCCCCCCCCCCCC
>NW_004798325.1:183213-183996 GCF_000002075.1 Aplysia californica
AGAGAGAGAGGGGGGGGAGAGAGTTTCAATTCATCTTCAGATTACTATCACTTATCAATCTGACGAATTACATGTATTTGCAGACGTTCGAGGCATAGGCTGCAACGGAACACTTAGCCTATAAAATTGCTAGATCTAGATCTAGATCTAGATGAAGATATGATCGAAAAGAGCTAAAAGCTCCTCTTGAGGGCAAAACCAGAATGTGCGTGCTTAATCACTACATCAAAAACTACAAAACAACGAATTATAATTATGGGGAAAATTGTTGGTCAGTCGGGAGGAGGAGAAGAAAAGAGGGAGACAGAAAAAAAAAAGTTCTTCCCAGGATTCGATCCCATGCCCGTTCTCTCCGAACGCAGTCACGCTGTCCATTCGGCCACCACAACTCCTTCCTGGAATAGGTAGATTAAGCTTCATACAGCACTGTTTCAGAAGTTTCCAAACTGCTAAAACTGGAATCATAGGCCCAACACAATATTCACCACTAGCCTACCACAGCCAATCAGCTTCTGGCTGACAGGTTGCAGCTAGCCGCATGTTGCCCGGTAACCGTGGCTGAGTGAACTATCTCTTGGACCTTCTGGTTACCGTGTATGTAGACCCCGAGGCTACGTACACGGTTACCGTGTACGTAGACACTCCGTAAACTGTATACAGACCTGGAAACCAGGAACAAAGTCACAAAGTATACACAGACCCAGTAGGGGAACTCTTTTGTGATTTCGGAGAGTTTCTGCGCCTTCTTGGCTCAGGGTAGACCACAGAGATGAGATGTTACCG
>NW_004798325.1:185264-186824 GCF_000002075.1 Aplysia californica
GGGGGGGGGTGTTAGACTATTAGATTCCTTATTATCAATATATAGAAGGGAAACAATAAATCCTGGATTGTTGGTCCCTAATTAACATGATTAAGTTGAATTATGTCCCTGTAATTGTACTTTTATTTTATCTACCCTCACAACAAAGATTGTCTGATCTTAGTGATCTTTACTCACTCCTCCTTCCTGTTTTAATCACATGTACTCATGCTCATTATGATTTAGTCTTGTCAGTGAAGCCAGAGAGGGCAGACCTCATACCATTTTCATTATTAAATCAATCTTCTTCATCTAGAAACGGAGTTTTTACTTTTGTCTTATTAAATACAATATGGCAAACAACCCCAGTGCAACAGAACTAATGTAATATTACACTTTTGTGAGGTGAAAAAATATTTTTGACATAATGATAAACACTGCCTTTGTTGATGATAACTAATTTCTTTTTTTTGTTTGTTTTCAGCATAATGATCAGTAATAACAGATACAGTGGAATCCTGATAAAGGCAACTTGCGTAAAGTCAACTCTTGCTTACAGTCAACACTTCACTGTGGTCCCGCTTTTTATCTTCTTTATTTAAGTAATTTTAAGTCGATCTTATTGTGTTTTCTGATACAGTCAACCGCTTGAGTGTTAAGCTTGCGTTAAGTCAACAATTTTGGGCTAAATCCCAAGATGTATATTCATTTAAGAAGAGATATTTCGCCTGAGCTAGTGGTGTACACACCTCCAATTACTTTGTTCTTTCATTATCTTTAGTTTTGGTGACAACTTAAGAATTATACTCCCTGAAATTGAGATCCCATCTTGTTTATTACCAAGTACTTTGTAATTTTGTGACTGTTATCTTCAATTTTCAAGGGCCAGTAGTACAATGGATAAGGTCAACCTTTCTAAAATTCAACACTTTTTTCTGTCTGGGGTGTTGACTTTATCAGAATTCTACTGTAACTTGTTTTATTTGTAATTAAGGAGCTTTTGTCATTGACGTGAGTCTCAATTTTTTCCTTATTAGCAAGGAAGAGTGTATGCAATATTTTGTTAGAATGATTTAACTCTTGTGAGGCAGCGTGGTGAAATCAGGCGCTCTTCAAAATAATTGAAGTGAAAAAAACTGGCATTTTCCCGCAGGTTTGGGAACTTTTATTGAATTTTTATTTTTTCGCTTAACACTTTTTACGTACGTATCATAACAAATTTCCATGCGAATTTTACTGAGAAATGTTTTTTGAATGCACAAAATATGTGATTTTTTTTTTCAGTTTTAAATGCTCTCGAGCCATTGAAGTTATCAAACTTTGGCGACTGTTTCCAACTTTACCTCTGAAATCAGGTGAACCACACCTCCTTCAATCGCAAATATTCCGACTTCTATTCAGCATAGATTTATATCGTTTTCATCCAAATGAAGGCAAATGGAGAAGCTTTAAGATGATATCAATAACTCCGTATGCATCAAAACTGACGAGCGCTTGATCCCACCATGCCGTGACACCTATTATTTTTAGTGCTTGTATTATTATTAGTATTATGTACATGTATGTGTATATATATATATA
>NW_004798325.1:187338-189487 GCF_000002075.1 Aplysia californica
AGAGAGAGAGAGAGAGAGAGAGAGAGAGAGAGAGAGAGAGAGAGAGAGAGATATCGATTATATTTTATTGCTTACATTATGCTTACTGCCTTATGTACCTGGCGGTATCGGTAGAGAGTAAGTGGGGGCTCTCGTAGTCGAGAGGTTTTGGTGTTCTCCTGTCAGTCTATAAGTCCCGGGTTCGAATCCGGATAGCCTCGGAAAATTTTCTTTTCTGAAATTTTCTCCTCTTACCTCCTTTCCTGCTCTCGAACCATTTTCTGTCGTCTGTTTTCGTCTCCACTTTCAGCACCCACCGCCTCACCTCCTTTGCCCCCTCCTGGGCTCCTGACTCTTTCTGCAGTCTGTCAATGCTACTCCTTGGCTCCTTCTTACTGCTGTATTTCAGCCACACACGTGATCTATGGTAAGTAAGATCTAACACCTAGCCTTCTCGGATAAGGGCGAAAAATCTCAGAAGTCAAGAGTGCAAGTGGCACACGTTAAAGATCCTTTGGTGGTCCAAAACTGATAAGAGTAAGCTTCGGCCGCCACAGGAACAAAATTAAAAATTTCCTACCACCCGAAAATGTTAAATGTGTCCCGCGAGCTCGAATGACTGTATGCATTTTTATATTCTAAGCGCCGTAAAACGCTTACCAAAAAGAAAAAAAAAATTAAAAAGAGAAAGAGGAAGTAAGTAAGTAAGTATAATACTATGGGGTTTATCATTCAATAGGGGAGGGGAAACTAAAGTGATCTGGCTAGGTGCATTATTGGTTGCCACGCTGTAGATCTATTCCCAAATGGCGAGACTGGAAAAAAGAGGGGGGGGGGGTGGTGAGCACTGGACAAAACAAGCCCGCAAAATAAGTTATATCGAAGTTGTGTGAGCCTTTTGTCTCATTGAATGTTGACATCTTGGTAGGAAGACAGATTTACTTCATGAAATTAAGTACCCCACATGGAAACTGAACACATGTCCTTCACGCAGGTCATAGCGCCCAACCATTAAACCACATAGTCGCCAGTTAGTAAACAGAAATCAGCTTGGAGAAGTGCATGCTGCTAGGAAGCTTTTAAGTTTGCTCTTTCTCAAGCTTTCTCTTATTTGTTTTACTTCGATGACAAAAGCGCTTTGTTATCAAAGGAAAATATCCGAATTTCCCCCATGTGTCCTTTGTGTGACTATGCGTATGAGACTGGATCATCACTTTTTCCACTGTAGAGCCCCAAATGACATCAGAGCTACACTTCTCCCTCTGAGACCTAACATTGATAACACACTCTATGGACCATTACAGCAACTGCAGCAAACCTGCACTTATCACTACATAACACTGGACAGAAGGGCGAGAGCCCAGCTGTTGCTGCATCGATGACAACAACAAAACAACAAAGGAATATATGAAATCTTGATATGAAGCGTGAATATTTTACGTAACTAGGGACAGTTTTTAAGCAAAAATTCGACAGCACAATAATCCCTCAGCACTTTGTTACGTTTGTTTCCTGCAGTTGTCTTCTCTTACTTAAAAAAAAGGGGAAAAGAAAAAGACGGAGAAATTCATGGCCGTCATTCCGCCAGGAAGGAGATAGACAAGGGAAGTAGTCGAAGTAATACAATACAACTGGTTTCTGTATCTGTTCCCTCCCTTCTATGTTATCAAAACTGTTATTTTCCTCTCCATGAAGGGGTTATGAATAATAATAATAATAATAATAATAATAATAATAGTAATAATAATAATAACAAGTATAATGATAATAATAACAATAACAAAAACAATAACAATTTTTAAAAAATATCTAAAAAATAGAAAGATGATGATGATGATGATGATGATGATGATGATGATGATGATGATGATGATGATGTCTGAAACTCAAACAGGACTCTCCCTCCTACTCTGCTTTCCAAACAATGATGATTATAGCCTAAACCAAAAGGACTCTGCCAATTACCCTTTTATTCATCTGTCCAAGAGAGCCACCCATTCTCGTGGAGAAAAGTGGTTGTAGACAAGTGGCAGTCTGGGATAGTATCTTTATCATGCATGTATTTTTTCATCATTATTTTTTAAAACCAAGGAGGAAAATGGGAAGTCGTCGCTGGCAATAATAATAATAATAATAATAATAATAATAATAATAATAATAATAATAATAA
>NW_004798325.1:189587-191351 GCF_000002075.1 Aplysia californica
AGCACCTGGTCTCACCTAGTCTCAGTATCTACGTACACGGTAACCGAGCACCTGGTCTCACCTAGTCTCAGTATCTACGTACACAGTAACCGGGCACGTAGTCTCAGTTTCTACGTACACGGTAACCGGGCACCTGGTCTCAGTGTATACGTACACGGTAACCGGAATGAAAATAAATCAATATTTGTCCTGTGTTGTCACTTGCTGAAAAAAAAAGAAAGTCGTACACGCGTCTTGTCGGGCTCGCCATCGTGACCAGTCAGTGAACCTGTGCGTGTGCATCATATTGTGAGTACCCGTTGGGGTCACCAAAGCTCATTCTGTGCGCTGCGAAGTATAGGGCTCTGGAGTGGTAGGGATTATTGATTTTTTTTAAAGGTACAGTCGGGGGAGGGATGGGGATGAAGGCAACACCGGATGACAAAAACTGAACTTGGGAGTTCTGAACTGCCCGGTTACCGTGTACGTGACACTGACACTACATGCCTGGTTGCCGGTTACCGTGTACGTAGATATTGAGACTACATGCCCGGTTACCGTGTACATGACACTGAGACTACGTGCCCGGTTGCCGGTTACCATGTACACATAGACAAGACACTGAGGCTAGGTGCCCGGTTACCGTGTATGTAGACACTCTGTAAATGTATAGTACTGTACGTGCTGTTGTAGAACCTACACATAATATTTTAAGAACAGTGTTAACTACAAAATGCGACAAATGCCACTTTTGAAGTTTGGCCGAAACTAGTACCGTCGTTTCAAGAAAGGTGAAGTACAATCTTACTCAACTTCTTTTCTCCCAAAATACTACTTTTTACTTAAAGTAAAGAACTGCAGATAAAAACGCACCAAGACTGGTAGACCTTTTTCTGCAAACTGTGACACAATTATATAGCCTCTGTGCACCAGTACGTTCTTTCCTTGAGTCACGTGACTTTGTTTTGGTCAACGAAATTTCATCAGCGGTTGTTAACCTTCCTTATTATTGTTATAATGCGAATATGTCACATTTTGTCAAAAATGTATGGCAATCTCATCAATTTAAAGGATTATCCAACATACATTTCATCATACAATAAATATCAACTTAGCCTTACATACAAAATGTTTTGTCTAAAAATAATGATGCACAAGATTATTCAGTAAATGAGTGATGAACAGAAATATTCATTTTTCTCCGAACCAGTCAAAAGTATTTTTGTTACTAAACTCTGTTCAAATGTGTCACTGCACCGTGGAGTCAGGCGCTCATCGATTTTTGGGCACATGGAGTTATTAGTTATAATCTTGCAAAGCTCCTTTATTTTTCTTACTTAAGATGCAATTTTTTTTTAAACTTCACCTGTCCATTATTAAGATCAGGTTTGCGATTGAAGGAGGTAGGGGTGGCCTTGTGTAATAGGTAACATATTATTAGAGAGAAAATGTCTGGCAAAATTGGGAGACTTCCAAAGTTTGAGTGTCCTTGGAAATTGTCAACGTACATTTTTTGTGTGCTTTTGATCAATGTTTTTTCAGTGAAATCCAAACAGAAATAAGGACATTTTTTTAAAAAAATTCAATAAAAATTCCCCAGGAGCTGAAAAATGTTGATTTCTTCGATTTCCTTATTTTGACGAGCGCTTGATTTCACCACAAAGCGACACATACATTATAATAATATATTGGGTTTTTTTTTAAGGGAGTGCTTATTTAGGCCACATATGGCCTAAATAAGGTAAGGGAGGGGGGTTTAGCTTATTTAGGCCACAGTGGACTGTG
>NW_004798325.1:191451-192476 GCF_000002075.1 Aplysia californica
GATAGATAGATAGATAGATAGATAGATAGATAGATAGATAGATAGATAGATAGATTGATAGATAGATAGATAGATAGATAAATAGATTGCATTTGTGTAGCGCAAATTTCCGCTTAACAGCAAACTCTAGGCGCTTTACAACATCTATATTATTAGCCCAGCAGACCTGATAGCATTCTGAAACAACCTCAACTTTCTGGGAAGTATTTTGTAGGCGCAAAAGGCAAAAACACTAAGACATTGACAAGACCGTCCAGGTTATTATCTTGGGCAGGTGGCCGTTAAAGCAGATTCGACTACATACATGTACCTATATGAAGTAATCGTGTGAGTCCCCCATTGATGTGGGTACTTCTTCTTGTACTTTGTTTACTTTTTTTCTTCTTCATACTGTAATTGTATCGTTTAGTTAGCAAAATAGATATATCCCTCAATCAAAAGATAAAATTATTTTAACGCACAGTAGATCTACAAACATTGAGTAAAGACTCGGTGAACCAATGTCTAAAGAAATGCTAAAAATTGGCATGTTTCTTATTAATTTAGTGCTTTCACTTTCAGTTTGAATGTTTGAATTCAAATACACCTACCACCCCTACTACTTGCTCGGACTTGCTCGTCCTAGGCGGATTAGTTGAGTCCATTTCTTCGATAAGGGGTAGGCAGCACCACCCCTATTACTTCCT
This sequence comes from Aplysia californica, assembly GCF_000002075.1. Lineage (NCBI taxonomy): Eukaryota > Metazoa > Mollusca > Gastropoda > Aplysiida > Aplysiidae > Aplysia > Aplysia californica. The sequence continues at coordinate 192,138 of NW_004798325.1, forward strand.
GGGATTTGCTCGCCCTTGGCGTATTGGTTGAGTCCACTTCCTCGATAAGGGGTAGGCAGGCCTAGGCCCGGATATGGCTTCAATGCAAGGAGATTAAAAGTAATGGAGGATGCTCTGTCGCGGCACCGCACGCCTGATAGGAGCCCTCTCTCGCGGCCACAGAATTCTACACTAAGTGTAGAATTCTGTGGTCTAGGACTACGTGGGTGGCTTCTGTATAGATAAATACATGTATGGTGTTCTGTTGGAGGACCTCTTTGATGCCATCTATATATGATAATTGGTTTATATCCTGATTCTCTTGGGTTATATGCTCACCAGCTGGTTGGTTGGGGGTTG
>NW_004798325.1:192617-194872 GCF_000002075.1 Aplysia californica
GGGGGGGTGCAGTTGCATACGTATTTTAAGATTTCTTGGGTAGTCTTTATGCCAGCAGAGAAGACAGCTATTCGGGCTAACGAGGTTCGAATCCAAATACATGTATATCTCAACTCTGTTGTCTAACAGAAAACTGTTGAGCAACATAATAATATTATTATTGATGATGATAATGATGAAGATAACAACTTCAACAACAACAATAGTTATAGGTAGTAATAATGGTGATGATGATGATGATGATGATGATGATGATGATGATGATGATGATGATGATGATAAAAATGACGATGATGATAATAATAATGATGATAATAATGATGATATTAATAATAATGATGATAATAATAGCACATTGCATTTGTATAACACTATCCCATAGCGTGTACAATCTTTATGGGTGTAACAGGATCTAATATGTGTCCCTTAAAAGACTAGAACACTGACAGCTGTTTGTTTTGTTTGTTTGTTTGTTTGTTTGTTTGTTTGTTTGTTTGCTTTGTTTGTTGGACTTTTTGCTTTTTAATTTTTTTTTTCACTTTCAGGAAACGTACAACTGTCCTTGTGAAGTTAATTTATGCAACGGCAGATCTAACTTAAAAAGATATTGTACATGTGAGAGCAGCCTTAGAAACAACCAGGCTGAGAAGTACCAACGACGAAAGGAAAACAAAGGAAATACAGAGCTTATATTATATCCACGTCACTGACATGCAAGCACTGCGATAGAATCTGCGCTTCATACAAAAGAAGAATTAGCCATGAAAGAAGCTACATGAATTTAACCTTGAGACTATCTTAAGCTAAACTGACGGTCTGCATAGACGAAAAGAGCCATATATGCATACCTGTGTTTGAAACTTTGATGCCATCCAGCCATGTTTTTGTGGTGTGTATCCAAATTCTCTTGGGTTGTATGCTCACCAGCTGGTTGTTTGGGGGTTGGGGATGGGGGAGGGATGAGGGAGGAGGGAGCATCCTTATCAGTAATATCAGGTGTCCGAACAGGTGATGTAGATACACTACACTCTTATACCTGAGCACATAAACGTTTTTCTGGATAGGGGGTGGGGGTGGGGGGTGCAGTTGTATACTCACACAAGGAAAAACAATTATATAAACAGGAATACCAGTTCAACCACTTTAATTAAATGGAAGAACTTTCTCAGCCGCACATTAATTATATCATACACGCATAAGGGGAGCAGTGAAAACAAGACACATCAGTACCTGCAGCAATAACACACTTCAAGAAAGACTTAAACTAATGAGTCTTCATCAATCGCTTAAACGTATCAGGCCAATGAGAGTCCCAAACAGAGGGAAAATGTTTAGTGTTGTGGACTGTACATAGTAGGAGACCGTCCAGTGGAACAGATGTCAGACTGGTTCGGTGTCAGACCTTCAAGTAATACTTACATCGCTGTTGACCTTCGAGTAAAACATATCGCTGTACACCTTCGATTATAACATATATCGCTGTACACCTTCGAGTGAAACGTAATATACCGCTGTAGACCTTCGAGTAAAACATTATATCGCTGTAGACCTTCGAGTAAAGCATACATCACTGTAGACCGTCAAAGTTGACAGGCACCGAAATGTCTTAATTTGATTTGCTGCCAGCTTTGCACTAGGACTACATGACTTAAGATTCAAATCAGGCGCGCTTTTTTAAACATCAGGTTGAAAGCGTACTTTTATCAACCGAATTTCACGTTACTTGTAAATTCCAAATGCAATATCTTTGTCTGTTAGATCTGTCGTTGCATAAATTTATAGCACCAGGAAAGTTGTACGTTTCCTGAAAGTAGAGAAAAAAAAGATTTAAACAGCAAAACCTAAAAAACAAAAACAACCCCCCAAAAAACCCCCCACAACAACAACAACAACAACAACAACCACAACACAACAACAAACAAACAGTTGTCAGTGTTCAGGTCTTTTAAGGGACACATAATATTCATGGATCTCTTACACCCATAACGATTATATTAATGCAAACGTATTCAGCTTTTGTAACGAGCAGTTCCGGGAGATCACGGCGTGTCTTGCACTTGAACAAAGACATACGTAGTCTAAAATCTAGTCTTACTCGGTTTCCTGAGAAAAGCTGAGTTCTTGGAATTCAACAATTTGTACAGACCTTAAAACAAACGCGTAGGCCTATGTGCTTATGTTTGTATGCCTGTGTGTGTGCGTGTGTGTGTGTGCGTGCGTGCGTGCGTGCGTGCGTGTGTGTGTGTGTGTGTGTG